>NC_048298.1:268580814-268736389 GCF_013100865.1 Trachemys scripta elegans
AGTATCAGAGGGGTAGCCGTGTTAGTCTGAATCTGTAAAAAGCAACAGAGGGTCCTGTGGCACCTTTGAGACTAACAGAAGTACTGGGAGCATAAGCTTTCGTGGGTAAGAACCTCACTTCTTCAGATGCAAGGGAGGTAAGCTTCGTTATGATTGCATAACGAAGCTTCTGCCTTGCATCTGAAGAAGTGAGGTTCTTACCCACGAAAGCTTATGCTCCCAGTACTTCTGTTAGTCTCAAAGGTGCCACAGGACCCTCTGTTGCTTTTTACAGATTCAGACTAACACGGCTACCCCTCTGATACTTTCTATTGCTTTACACTTAGGGTAATAATATTCATCTGTGCAAATTGGGTGTAAAATTCTACCATTATCAAAGTTTTGAGGCCTAACTCCAGTCTCACACCTTAAGGAGACATTTATCCTGTGGAAAGTGAATGCAGATATGGAGCAAAATTCTACCATTATAATCCTTGGAAGCTATATGCACTTATGATAAATCATTATTATGCAGTATTTAATTTAGGAAAAAAGGCAAAATCATAAACAAACTGAGGGAGTTAATTTTCCTTTTCCCTCTTTACTTTACCCCCACTCCCTCCTTGCAAAGAAGAAGAATGGAATTTCTTACTGAGATCAAGCCATTATAAGAAGATTGCATTTAGATTAAGGAACAGAGGATTTATTTAGGACTCAAATTTATTGAAGATTGAGGATTCATTTAAGGGCATTTGGAAGCCTTTTATGGATTATATATATAAGCAGATGCTGCGTCTTAGAAATACTTGTAATTCATTGTCATATCCTACTTGAATGTAGGTTGGGAATAAGCCTGAATTGTGTTACCAGCTAAGAATTTTCTTTGAGGAATGTGTCCAAGACCAATACAGGTTCGAATGAGGATCAAGTGGAAGGGGGAAAATTGAGACAGAGGCAGATTGCAATTCAAAAACAGGTGGCTGTTTATTAATGGGGAAAAAAAAAAAAAAAAAAAAAAATCACAACTTGGGCTGGGGAGGAGCACTTTTACCAACCAACAATATGAATTCAAACAAGTAACCAACCAGAAATATTACCAGAGCAGTAATATAAAAACAAACTATATACATTTAACAACAAGGAATCTACAACCAACTATTTACCAAAAACCAGAACAAGCATACAAAACTGAATAAACTAACAATTTGCCCTCTATACACTGTACAAGAGATTTGGTACCAAGTAATAAAGAAAAAGAGCCTAACAGAATATCTACAAAAATTAATACATGCATACCACACTCCAGGCGCAGCTGACCATCAGTACAGACACCAAGGACATGATGAGATGGAACCTGAAATTACACGACACGAGCTAGCTAAATCCGGAGGAGATCCTGGCTGAAAGGGTGATCAGGCCTTTCAGCTAACACGCGGACACTCCTGCTGATTTAGACCAGAGACATAGTTTTGTTCGAAGACCCTTGCACGTGCTAGCATCTAATTGGTTCCCTGCTCCTACACCAACCAGGCTCCGAACTGGTGCCCCCTACGTAATAGGCACTGCACACGGCACACTAGGCTTATGCACACGGCCCGCTGGAATTGTAGGTCACATTGGTACCGTGTGCTACAATTGACCAGGCGGAAGGTTCGAGAATGGTCACACGACACCGATGTGACCTTCTGACTGACAATTGGCCATCCGGACGCCATGACAGAGCATAGGGCTGCGACACAATGGAGTTGTTTTCTTTCCTTTCCTCTGTTGGAGGGTATTTTGGCTCCACTCTGTTGCAGAACACAGCACATCTCATTGTGAGGAAATATGTTTTTATTTCACAAAGACCATGTGCATCTAGGATCATTTCAAGGGCCAGCAAGAACAAACAAACAAGAACAGGACAAGAGGCACAACACCCATCTTTCAAGAATTTAACACATTCACTTAAGTAGAAATCATAAAAACACATATAGAGGTCATATTGACTCTCCTGGGGGGGATTCAGCCCTGAACTAATAGAGAAACGGGCACAGGGACCACTAGGGATCTGCTTGGACCTCTGAGCAGGTTAGATAGTTCTAAATCACATGCTTGTTTTAATAGTTCCTATGGGCCCTAATCCATGCCAGAATGCCCCTACCAGTTTATGCACATAGAGTCTTTGATGGGATTTGGCACAAAGCCAGCAGAGGGTTTTTGTACTGAGGTATGCCCCGGTGGGCATGTCTGGCTGCTTTGTGGACCCATTGTGCCCTCTGTGCTGGTGCAAAAGGGCTGCAGGGCACCATGAATCGGACACCTTGTTGCTAAGTCAGACTCAAAGGAACAGGGGCAGTCGTTCCATCCCATAGTGGCTCTAATCATAAGGTCATCTATGGTGTTGGAGTCTTTGTGCTGCAGTGGCCCCTTCTGTATCTGTCCATCCACTTCCTCCCCACCTTCTTTGAGGTGATTCTCTCACCCTGGGGGTCAGGAGAGGACAGAGGGAGAGTTCCCTGCACTCCCCTGCACACAGGGACTGAGATTGTCCTTGGTCTTTGTATAGGATACTCAAGGAGTTAAAGGCAATCAGGCGCTAGGAGAGCAAAGCTGGGCTGCTTTTTGGTGTTATTTGGAGGAGGGAAGCAGTTACTCAAATTCTTGCTTGCTTCTCGTTTTCCCAGTGTTTCTCCTCTGCTTGTCTATACTTGTGTTTCCTGTCGATATATTTGCTTCCTGGATTTCTGTGTGCAGCGCCTCTTTCCATTCGTGCTTCTTACTTAGGACTGCTTGGTAAGATGGTCTTTCTTCTATTGGCTGCTTGCCATTCCATGAACTGCTGGCCTTTGATCCCTAGACTTGCCGAGTTTCTCTTCAAGCTACAGTACATTGAACATTTTAATTTAGATGCCGTTCACTGATGGATACTTGTACAAGGTTGCTGGTTGTTGAGAGTTTACTTCTGTTCCCCTGTTGCTTTTGGAGGACTTGTTATAGAAATATTGTTAAACTAAACTTACTCTGTGGAAATGTTCGTCCCAAAAATATCTTTGAGATACTATTTCCAAAGATGGATGCAGTCACAGCCCTGCTGGCAGTAAAGAAATGTGTTAATTTTTGATGACTTGGCACTTTATGGACTCTTTTGGTCTAGGGAGAAAGGGTGACTTAAGAAGTTCTGCCATCAGAAGTGGACTCAGGAGCCCTCAGTTCAATTCTTGCCTCTGCCACACAGTTCTTTTGTGACCCTCATCAAGTCACAAATTTCTTTCAGTCACAACCTGTATATTTGAGGCTAATAATAATTCCTCCTTTCTTTGTCTGTCTTGTCAATTTAGATTGTAAGTTTTTTGGGACAGGGACTGTCTTAGTAATGAATGCTACCTAGCACATGAATGCTACCTAGAACAATGGGGCCTCAATCTCATTTGGGGTATTCAGGCACAACTCCAATGGTTTTATGTATTTAGATTTATGGAAATGCTAAAAAGGGGCACTACTCAAATGCTTTTAGGCACCCTTGGTTCACATAAAAAAATACAGTAAGAATACCTGAAGTGCAGCAGTACAATTTAATACAACCCATCTCCAGTCAGCCAAGCAAATTAAAAACTCAAATCCCTCATCCCCTCCCACAATTGCCCACCCTTACCGTTTATTTCTGAGCAAAAAGATTAGGCTTGCAATGTGCCCTGATGGGCATCAGGCTTGGGTTATGTCAGACCAAAGGAGGGAGTGAATTCCAAGCCTATGGGGTCCTCATGGACAATGTTATGCCAGAAGTCCCTTCCTGTGCACACCAGGAGGATATCCAGTTCAAGTGTGTCTGCTGATCTCTGCTGTGTCTATATGTCATGGAGAGAGAGGCAGTCTCTCAGGCAGATAGATCCTAAGCCATTTAGGTCTTTAGAAGTCAAAACAAACACCTTAAATGTCGCCCAGAAACCCACAGGAAGCAGGTGCAGATCGTGGAGAACTGGTTTAAAATGTCTGTGGTGAGATACTCTACTTACCAATCAACCCACTACATTCTGTGCTCGTTTCAGTTTGTGGTTGGATTTAGGGTGCATCCCTGCATAGGTCGCATCTCAGTAGTATAATTTGGGGGTGACAGTTGCAAGGTCTGCATCTGACAGCAATGTCACAACCTCCTGGCTGTACATAAAAAAAGCTGACCCGACTATTGCAGCTACCTTGCAGCTTCAAGTAAGGCCTGGCAATCCAGCTAGGTTATGAACCTGACCAACAAATGATTCATGCAGATTCTCAGTCAAGGGGGCAAATATAATTTTTGCTATTTTCTGTAGTTGCTTCCCCCAACAAGATAGTATCATCTTACTCTTGTCAGAATTTAGCCTCAGCGAGCTAGCGCTCATCTATAGCCCAGTCTCACCCAGACACTGAATAGGAATCTTAACTGTTTTGGGTGAGTCAGATGAAATGGTAAATATAGTTGTGTTATCAACATACTGAAAACATTACAGACCATGTCTCCTCAGTTATCCTCCCAGTGACCCCATATACATATTGGGCAAGAGAGATGTTAAGATCACCTGCAGAACATCACATGAGTGCATGCCCAGAGCAGGGTTCCCACCACTACCCTCTGAGAATGTGCTGCAAGGAGGGAACAAAATCAATTCCAAGCAGCTCCATCCATCCCCCTTTGATCAACACCACCTCCTAATCTGTGGTATCAAAGGCAGTTGATTGATCTAATCTCAGCATGACAACTGATCTTCATCCATTTCCAGGAAGAGGTCATCTACCAATGCAGTCTCTGTTCCATACCCAGGCTGTAATCAAGATCAACAAGGCTTAAGGAATGCTGATGTAACTAGTTAGTGTTTATTGTTTCACCATAATCACACTACCGCTATAGCACTCTAACCCTAAATTGCCCTTTCCCACTCTGTAAGAGGATCTGGACTCACCCCTGCAGCACCTCCTGCTGGTCATCCAGGGAATTAGCTCACCAGCCTCTGGAGCGCCCTCTGCAGGCCAGTGATCCGCCTTTCCTCTTCTCTGGCCCCCCGTGTCCCTCCCAGGACCCCAGTGCCCCTTGCAATACCCATACATATGCTAGGTCTCCCCTCCCAGGGGAACCCCCACCCACTAACCCCACCTCACCTCAGGATAAGGCCACTGCCAGTCACCAGCTAGCCCCCACTCTCTGGGGCAGACTGCAGTATAGGCCACTCATCATCGGCAAGGTTGGGTTCGGACCTGCTGCCTTGGCCTAGCCCTGGGCTGCCCTCTGCAACCCCCAGTACCCCTTGGCCTATTACCAGGCCGCAGCCGGGGGCTATCCAGGCTGGAGCTCCCCAGCTCCTCAGCCTTCCCCCAGCCCTGCTCCACTCAGGTACCCTGTCTAGCTTCCTGCAGCCTGGCCCTTCTCTCTCTGAAGGCAGAGAGAGACTCTACTGAGCTCCAGGCTCCTAGCCTCTTATATAGGCCAGCTGAAGCCTGATTGGGGCGTGGCCCCAGCTGCAGCCACTTCCCTGAATCAGCTCAGCCTTCATGCTACCTGGGCTATCTCAGGCCCTTCCAGGCCGGAGCAGGTGTCCACCCTGCTACACACTCCCTTGTCCATTTAGATCACCATGGCTCTTGGACAACCTGCATAGAAGAAAGCAGGAAGGAAAAAATCTTGAGTTTTGGTGGCATAAAATGCTGCCAGAAACAAACACCAACACAAAGAATGTCTACAAATCTATTCCATTGCTATGAACTCAGCAGAAGGACAGACCCTATTTCACGGTCATAGAGGATGCAAAGTGATACAGACTCAGAGTGCCTTCACTCAAATCCAGAATGCAACTTCTCTAACAGCAAGGAATTATCTTATATCACAAAGACTATCTACAACTAGATAACAATAAAGGTGGATATTAGTGCAGGATATGCTAAGCTGGGGCAATGGACCTAATATATCTGGACTGTACAGGAGAGAGCTGGACAGTGTAGAAAATATGTTTTGTGGAAAATCTGAAACTGGGAGTGTGTTGGGGTCACTCTGCAAGTAGTAACTAAGGCTACTGGAAGCTGAAGTGTGTCTGGTGTTTGCCAACAGGCTGCTGGGGTCAGAGTTGCTGGACCAGGACTGCACATGTACATAGTCACTCAGGGTGTGACCTGCATGCTGTTTGTCTCATTGTGAGCGGCCCAAGTTGGGAGCTACAAGAGCGTAACACTGTGACGCACCCAAGGTTGCAGGGCAAGTAGTGACACATTCCCTCACTGGTCTGGATTGCACCCTGGAATGTGATAGGTCTCTATAAGTCTTCTGATAATGTCCACTAGCTGGACATTTAGTTACTCTTGAATTCCCTGGCATGTATATTTTACATTCAAGAGAGTGCACTTCATTGCCCTGTGCGTGTGTTGCAGATGGTGAGGAATGGCATCGTCTCATACTAGAGGGGGAAATGGTGGTATTTTGTAACAGTTGTAGTTATTTATAAACCTTAGTTGGAAAACATGGATTAGCTCCCACTTGGAACTGGGCTGAGAACAGCAAACTCATTTTACTTGCGACCACTATTCTACGACATGAATTACAGCAGCTGTCTTTCAGGTTATGGCTACACTCCAGCTTAAGTTATGTCATTGGTGGTGTGAATTAGCCACCCCAATGAGCGACCAAATTGATGCTGATTTAAACACCGGTGTGGACAGTGCCATGTTGGTGGTAGAGTTTCTCCCACCAACATAGCTACCACCATTCATGGCGGCTGGAGTAATTAAGGAGACGACAGAGCTCTCTCCTATCATCTTAGAGCAGCTACACTAGAGAGCTTACAGTGGCACAGACGCATTGGTGCAGCTGCCCCGCTGTTAGCTCTCTAGCGTAGCCATAGCCTCAGACATTGTGAAGGCTCCTGCATCTGAAATGGGCTGAGTTTCCACCCTGTCCAATTTTTGTTATTAGAAGAACATGAAACATTTTAAGGTGGATAATAATGGATAATGAATAACATACTCCTCATATGAATTTTCAACATTTCTTTGCAAAAAGTCAAACATTTGCACTTTTACTAATTTTTCTAAATACTTGACATGACGTCCCAAATAACAAATAACATGACGTCCCAAATCATAGCAAACTGAACACAGGGCTTGTACACATAAATGACTTGTTTTAGGGCTATCAAGTGATTAAACAAAAATAATCACGATTAATCACGTGATTAAAAAATTAATCATGATTCATTGCACTGTTAAACAATAACAGAATACCATTTATTTAAATATTTTTTGATATTTTCTACATTTTCAAATATACTGATTTCATTACAACAGAATACAAAGTGTACAATGCTCACTTTATATTTATTTTTGATTACAAGTGTTTGCACTGTAAAAAGACAAAAGAAATAGTATTTTTCAATTGACCTAACACAAGGGAGGGATAGCTCAGTGGTTTGAGCATTAGCCTGCTAAACCCAGGGTTGTGAGTTCAATCCTTGAGGGGGCCACTTAGGAATGTGGGGCAAAATGGGTACTTGGTCCTGCTAGTGAAGGCAGGGGGCTGGACTCAATGACCTTTCAAGGTCCCTTCCAGTTCTAGGAGATAGGATATCTCCATTAAAAAAAAAAAAAAAAAGACGGCACACAAGGACAAACCCAGTCGTCTGATCACTAGCATAATGGGACATNCAATGACCTTTCAAGGTCCCTTCCAGTTCTAGGAGATAGGATATCTCCATTAAAAAAAAAAAAAAAAAGAACTGTAATGCAATCTCTTTATCATGAAAGTTGAACTTACAAATATAGAATTATGTACAAAAATACTGCATTCAAAAATAAAACAATGTAACATTTTAGCGCTTGCAAGTCCACTCAGTCCTACTTCTTGTTCAGCCAATTGCTCAGACAAACAGGTTTGTTTACATTTGCAGGGGATAACGCTCCCCACCTCTTGTTTACAATGTCACCTGAAAGTGAGAACAGGTGTCCTCATGGCACTGTTGTAGCCGGCATCGCAAGATATTTACATGCCAGATGCGTCCATGTTGATGATGGGTTCTGCTAGAAAACCATCCAAAGCAGTGTGGACCAATGCATGTTCATTTTCATTATCTGAGTCAGATGCCACCAGCAGAAGGTTGATTTTCTTTTTTGGTGGTTTGGGTTCTGTAGTTTGCGCATCAGAGTGTTGCTCTTTTAAGACTTCTGAAAGCATGCTCACTACCTCGTCCCTCTCAGATTTTGGAAGACATTTCAGATTCTTAAATCTTGGGTCGAGTACTGTAGCTATCTTTAGAAATCTCACATGGGTACCTTCTTTGTGTTTTGTGAAATCTGCAGTGAAAGTGTTCTTAAAATGAACAACATGTGCTGAGTCATCATCTGAGACTGCTATAATATGAAATATATGGCAGAATGTAGGTAAAACAGAGCAGAGGACATACAATTCTCTCCCAAGGAGGTCAGTCACACATTTAATTAACACATTATTTTTTTAACAAGCGTCATCAGCAAGGAAGCATGTCCTCTGGAATGGTGGCCGAAGCATGAAGGGGCATACAAATGTTTAGCATATCTGGCATGTAAATACCTTGCAGTGCTGGCTTCAAAAGTGCCATGCAAATGCCTGTTCTCACTTTTTGGTGACATTGTAAATAAGAGGGCAGCATCATCTCCTGTAAATGTAAACAAACTTGTTTGTCTTAGTGATTGGCAGAACAAGAAGTAGGACTGAGTGAACTTGTAGCCTCTGAAGTTTTACATTGTTTTGTTTTTGAGTGCAGTTATGTAACAAAAAAAAAATCTACATTTGTAAGTTGCACTTTCATGATAAAGAGAGATTTCACTACAGTACTTGTATGAGGTGAATTGAAAAATACTATTTCTTCTGTTTATCATTTTTACATTGCAAATATTTGTAATCAAAATATACACTTTGATTTCAATTACAACACAGAATACAAGATATATATGAAAATGTAGAAAAACATCCAAAATATTTAATAAATTTCAATTAGTAGTCTCTTGTTTAACAGTGCGATTAAAACTGCAATTAA
The DNA here is from genome assembly GCF_013100865.1 of Trachemys scripta elegans. Classification (NCBI taxonomy): domain Eukaryota; kingdom Metazoa; phylum Chordata; order Testudines; family Emydidae; genus Trachemys; species Trachemys scripta. The sequence goes on from NC_048298.1 coordinate 268,589,802, forward strand.
TCGCGATTAATTTTTTTGAGTTAATCACATGATTTAACTGCAATTAATCGACAGCTCTACTCTTTTTTTAAACACTATTTTACCAACTCTACTCATCCACCTACCTTCAGTGCACCCTCCTGATTCCCCATCTTCCATATCTTGTCATAGCAGGTTTGGACATTTTGTGCTGCATGTTGGAAATCCCATGGAAGTACATGGAGTAAACATAGTTGACTTCTGATTAAATTTAGCACAACAAGACAACATTGTATAAGGAGTGGTGGGCAGGGGGTTACACTGGTGGCCCTACTCACCAGCTGAAGATGGACAGTCAACCATGCCCAAATTAGAAGTCTGTCCCTTTCTTCAGGGCTCTGTTTATTGTTTTCATGAAGAAAGAAGTGTGCAAAAAGTACACAAACAATCTGGTTAAGGGTTCAGATGAGGGTCCTCTGGTAGCCCTTTCCAATCCCAGGGCGATCCATAGAGAGGGTCTGCCTGCTCTGGTTACCAGAGAGTATCCTCTCTCCTAATTCCCAACCTCCACTCCAATGGAGCAGAGTTCTCCTTTATATTATCCAGCTGAGTGTGGTCCAGTCTTGATGGGCTAATCAGCTGTGTCAGCTGATTCACAGCACCAGTCTGCTGTGCATCTCTTGCTGCTCCCTGCCACGCTGCCCTCCTGGGCTATTAAAGGGGCAGATTGCCCTGTTGCAGGAGTGTTTAAATATTAGCAAGGGACTAAACATATGTCTTCTAAGGGACTGAATTTTCAAACCTATCTGTAGATTTCCTAACTTAAAATGTAGGCATCTAAATAAAAGTGGCTTGACTTTGAAAATGTTGGCCTTATTGTCTTAGGCTTGTGAAAAAATGTTTGCCAGGAGTGAACCTCAGTAGGTTAGAGATTCATATTTTGCATTTGATAGGAAAAGGTTCCTTTCTTGAAGTGACCTTAAAAGTTGTATTGCTGGGCTAGCTAGCATTTCTGCACCTCCCACGCAGGAAAATGAAGCAACGCTTCCAATAAAATTCTAGTAAGCATAATGACAAACTGGGATGACTTCAATTTGCTGTTTCAGGGGCCTTGTTCTGAAATTGTGTCTCAAAGCACATATTCACAGCATAAGATGATCGTTTTAGACTACGGTATCATAACCACCATTATTTTTCTAACTTGTGTAATATTGTAAATCTTTATCTTAAATACAGAAAGGAAACAATCTCATCACTGAGCTGAAAGGGGCTTTCCACATTCTGCCCATTAATAAGTTTCACATCTAATTTATACAGTGCTGCTGGTTATGATTATTACAGTGAAGGAATGATGAGGATCAATGCATGCCCTTGCTGTAAAATGTTTTTTACCAACACATGTGACTCTGGGGCCAAGATGACTTCGGCTTTTAGCACTCAGTTTTATTAATATCCATGACAGCATCTTGTTAACTACACCTTATCATTTATTGTAAAGTGATTATAGCAGTGGTGGCCAATCTGCAGCCCGCGGGCCATATGTGGCCCGTCAGGGTAATCTACTGGCGGGCCGCCAGACCGTTTGTTTACTTTTGCATTGGCACCCACAGCTCCCAGTGACTGCGGTTCACTGTTCCCAGTCAATGGGAGCTGTGGGAAGTGGCACGGGCCGCAGGGACGTGCTGGCTGTCACTTCCCACAGCTCCCATTGGCCGGGAACGGCAAATTGCGGCCACTGGGAGCTACGGGTGGCCATGCAAATGTAAGGAAACTGTGTGGCGGCCCACCAGTTGATTACCCTGACAGGCCGCAGGTTGCCCACCACTGGTTTATAGCAAGTTCAAGGTGAACTCGAATTAATAAATGAATTTACGTTGGATCTCTTCAAATGCTTTAGTGAAATCTGGGAGGAGATTATATTCACAGTGCAGTATAAGACCGAACATAATGAACACAGAAGACTTTCTTCCCTATGCACATTTTGTGTGTTAAATATTTTAATAATTTTAGGCAAACATATTTTAATTCTTCATTGTTTTCAATCACGTTAATCCTGGTCCACTCTCTGGGTAGCAATATACTGCTATAATGGCTCTGGGCTGAATGATGGCTGACCCTGCAGAAGTGTGCTACAGGAGCGCAGAAGTACACAACAATCCTTTAATTACCAGGACACTGGTGACTGGCTATACTTATGAGCCCGAGGAAAGGGGACTGGCTGCCACTTTTTGGCTCAGAGTTGTATGTGCATAATATAGGCAAAATGGCTCCCTCAATGACTGCTGGAGTGCTAGAGGTTCTCCATGATCCAGAGATCTAGAGAGTCAAAACTAGATCCAATAACTTATGTTTATATAAAGCAACAGAGGGTCCTGTGGCACCTTTAAGACTAACAGAAGTATTGGGAGACGTGTACCCAGAAGCCTCCTGCTACAAGACAGGCCCAAAAGAGACATAACATTCCTATTAGATGGGCTACAAAAGTGGTAGCCACAGGACCCTCTGTGTATTGTATTGTATTGTATTAGTAATAAAAACAATAAATAATAGTTTTGGTTATATATATTAGTTTCACAGGTGAATTTCCTCCCACCCTTTTTAGAGATCTAGACTGGACAATGGACAGGTGGCACACAGGCGCAAACTTTCAAAAGGCGAGCCTTTCTTTTGCAGGGTCAAGTTGTGCCCAAAACGTTTGTGCCTGAAGTTTTGCATGCATAATTGTACTGCATGTGCAAGCCTGAATATTTGTGCCTCTAGCAACTTAGGGTATGTCTACACCACGAAATTAGGTCGATTTTATAGAAGTCAATTTTCTAGAAATCGATTTTATACATTCGATTGTGTGTGTTCCCATTAAGCGCATAAAGTCAGCGGAGTGCGTCCACAGTACCGAGGCTAGCATCGACTTTTAGAGCGTTGCACTGTGGGTAGCTATCCCACAGTTCCCGCAGTCTCCGCTACCCATTGGAATTCTGGGTTGCGCTCCCAATGCCTGATGGGGCAAAAATATTGCCGTGGGTGGTTTTGGGTACATGTCGTCAGGCCCCCCTCCCTCCCTCCCTATCTCCCTCTGTGAAAGCAATGGCAAACTATCGTTTCTCGCCTTTTTTCCTGGGTTACCCTTGCAGATGATATACCATGGCAAGCATGGAGCCTGCTTAGCTCATCGTCATTGTACATCTCCTGGGTGCTGCTGGCAGACGCGGTACTGCATTGCTACACAGCAGCAGCTCCTTGCCTTCGTGGCAGCAGATGGTGCAGTATGACTGCTAGCCATCATCTTCGTTTTCTGGGCAGACATGGGTGCTCCTGGCAGACCTCGGTGAGGTCGGTCAGGGGCACCTGGACATAAATGGGAGTGACTCCAGGTCATTCTCTTTTTTAAATTTTGTCTCATGGAGATTCAGTCCTGCCTGGAATATCATGTGAGCTGGAGGCTTCTGCCTCAGGCTGCTCTCCCAGCTGGCAGCACTGAGCAGTCGCACCTACCCCAGCCTACCCCTTATTCCCATGGCTCATGAAACCTGGACAGTAGTAAGGAGCAGTTCAACGATAGGCTTAGCAAGTGCAGAATGGTGGTAGAATGTGCATTTGGATGTTTAAAAGCGCGCTGGCGCAGTTTACTGACTCGGTTAGACCTCAGCGAAACCAATATTCCCATCATTATTACTGTTTGCTGTGTGCTCCACAATATCTGTGAGAGTAGGGGAGAGACTTTTATGGTGGGGTGGGAGGTTGAGGCAAATCGCCTGGCCGCTGATTACGTGCAGCCAGACACCAGGGCGGTTAGAAGAGCACAGCAGGGCATGCTGTGCATCTGAGAAGCTTTGAAAACTAGTTTCATGACTGGCCAGGCTATGGTGTGAAAGTTCTGTTTGTTTCTCCTTGATGAAAACCCGCCCCCTTGGTTCACGTACTTCTCTGTAAGCCAACCGCCCTCCCCTCCCCCCTTTGAGCACCGTTTGCAGAGGCAATAAAGTCATTGTTGTTTCAAATTCATGTATTCTTTATTAATTCATCATACAAATAGGGGGATAACTGCAGAGGTAGCCCGGGAGGGGTGGGGAATGAGGGAAGCACCAGCTGGGGTCATGGAGGAGGGGAGGAGGGAAGGACAGGGCCACACTGCACTTCAAAACTTATTGAATGCCAGCTTTCTGTTGCTTGGGCAATTCTCTGGGTTGGAGTGGAATTCTGATAGCATGGATTCCTCTCACCATACAGCAATCAGATCCAGTACCTCCCGTTCGGTCCATGCTGGAGCTCTTTTGTGATTCTGGGTCTCCATGGTCACCTCTGCTGATGAGATCTGCACAGTCACCTCTGAGCTCACCATGCTGGCCAAACAGGAAATGAAATTCAAAAGTTTGTGGGGCTTTTCCTGTCTACCTGGCCAGTGCATCTGAATTGAGAGTGCTGTCCAGAGCAGTCACAATGGAGCACTCTGGGATAGCTCCTGGAGGCCAATACCATCGAATTGCATCCACACTACCCCAAATTCAACCCAGCAAGGTTGATTTCAGCGCTAATCCTCTCGTCGGGGAGGAGTACAGAAATTGATTTTAAGAGCCCTTTAAATCGACAAAAATGGCTTTGTCATGTGGACTGGTGCAGGGTTAAATCAGTCTAACGCTGCTAAATTCGACCTAAAATCATAGTGTAGACCAGGGCTTAGTTTGTATCACAATTCATTTAGCAGGTGTAATTTGCACCCACAGAAAGGGATGTACCTATACAAATGTATCTTTCACTACAGACACATTGGGGGTTGGACTAGATGACCTCCTGAGGTCCCTTCCAACCCTGATATTCTAGGATTCAATAAAGTTGGTACTCAAAAATGTTTTTCTTAACAAGAAAGGTGTATAAAAATCCTGCAGATAATAAAGTTTTGATTAAAGCTTTTGTCACGAGAACAAGGCATCAGAATTTTTATGCTCGTTCATGTGAATTATGGCCAGTTATATGCTCTCACACTTAAATGTTTTCAGTATACTATAATATGAGGGATAGCTCTATAATATGAAGGACCTCCTTGACATTCTGATTAGGGGAAACAATCTTGAAAGTAGTAAAAACGGGGGAATTTTAGAAAGAGAAGCAGTTGGTATGAAATGAAACGTGTAGCTAATGAAACCACACAATGCAGGAAAACCAAAGTATTACTGTATATATCATCATAACTCAATCATATATGAAGAATAAATATTCTGCGCAACATTCTCTTGAGAAAGATTATAGAGAAAAGGAAAGAGACAAACAGTTCTCTCATTTGTTCTGGGAATATATCTAAAAATATCAACTACCCACATGTACAAATGCGTAAGGGAAATATCCCTTAGTCTGACTAGAGACTTGTTTGCTTTAGTCCTGAAAGTTCTAATGGGATACACATAATTCCTGTTTTCTAAAATGCTAGTTCAAATTCTTTTTTCATATGGCCAAACTCTGGCAGTTAGCTACTGGCAGCATAATGGATAGAGTGGAGATATGCTGTTGTGTAAGGCGTTTGGGAAGGGACCGTGCCTCACTGAGTCACAGTCTCTTTTTGAGTGATCCAATGTGATAATGCAGTTTGCCCCTAAAATACAGTGGTGATAAAGGTCATGTAAATACCTTCTGTAGATAGATCCTTTGGGATAATGCTACTATCTCTTTCTGTTGGTGGTGCAGTGAGATCAAGGCTCTGCCTCCTCCTTTCTGCTTTAGGGCATGGTGTATCTTCCATAAAGAGCAGTCTCTGTGTTCCCCTGAGCACAGGGGCTGCAACTGGGACAGGTCCTTGAGCAAGCTGCACCAGGGCATGAGGGAAGTTTCTTGTACACTCTTCTTTCCCTTCACCCACACCCACCTGTGCATGGCAAATACCTGTGAAAATAATTCTGAATAATGTGATTCTACCAGCACACATGGTTGGAATCATATCACATTAGGTTGCATCACTATTACTCTAACTGACCAGATGTACTTGACACAATATGTCTGCGGCAAAATGCAGTGGAAATGCAAAAATGACGTGGCTTAATATAAACTCATACACTTTCCCGTATGTGTGTGTGAATATTCTAACAATACTATTGATTAAAAGGAATAGTCAACTAATTGACTATACTTGTGGCTCAATATTAAACAATACCCTACAGGAAGGTCTCACTTAATGACAAGATTGAGCAAAGGCTTATCAGTTGTTTTTCTTTTTGTTTTGATGGGTACTTAGCAGGTTAGGTAGAGTGACACCTACCTAGCTATCCTGTTTGATTATATGTATGCCATGTTACAAATGGTAACAGCAATGGGAGACAAAAGAAACTTAGGTTATTGAAGAATGCTATGATAAACGTTTGAATGACAGTTACTGTTGGTAGTATAATAAATTAATACTCCCATGTGAAATTAACTTGGTGTACTCAGTCCAGCTCCTAGTGAAAGCTAATCCATATTGTCAAACTCCAATATTACCATTAAAAAGTCAACATTTATCCACCCAGCAGGATCTAAGGGCAATTCTATCCTATTCTAAATAACACATAGTGGAATATTGCATCATTATAAAATTAACTGGATGGAAATGGTGGTAAGTGGTAACTGATTAATTGTGACCATTGAACCACACCAATTGATGCCATCAGCAGTCTTTTTACAGTGGCCTGCACTTGGACTGGAAGACTGTTTGCAACTCAGGATTGTTTTATAGGAGAACATCTACACAGTGAGGGGCAGCCTGCTGCAGCAAGTCTCAGAGCTTGGGTAGACAGACTTGGGCTTGCGTGACTCCTGCTACTGCACCAAAAGTAACTCTAAAGCCACTTGAGCTCAGGCTGTAAAGCTTAGGGAGGTGGGTGGGCTTCAGAACCTGAGCTCCAGCCCAAACTGAAATGTCTACACAGCTGATTTTAGTGCCGTAGCATGAGCCTCAGTCTGTTGATCTGGGTCTGAGACTCGCTGCCATGGGCTGTGTAAATGTACCCTATGTGGTTTATTTGAAAATCAATACAAAATGATGATCAGAGCTTGTGACAGAGCTAGCTGCCATTTTTTTGCTCCCACACTTGTGTGAGCAATAAATAAGGTAAGGGTGATGATAAGATGAGGCTGATATCTCCTTCCAATAATAATATAACCTACTGCAGCCCCTCTTAGCCAAATCATTAGATGTACATCACCAAGTAACTTCCATGCTTATCCCTGGCTTCACTGTACAACCTGTGTCTTGAAGGCAGTGGTTCTTTTACCATGAAGCGCATGTGTGTGAGGACACTCTTTTGTTGGGACAGAGAACCTCTGGCAGGGTGAGATTCCATTTGCACTTGGATTTACATTATTCTTTTGGCTACCTGCCTGAGGTTTGACTTTGAGAGGCACCTCTAATATAACGGGGGGTTAGGATTTTGTGGGGGAGGGATAGCTCAGTGGTTTGAGCATTGGCCTGCTAAACCCAGGGTTGTTAGTTTAATCCTTGAGGGGAGCAGTTGGGGATTGGTCTTGCTTTGAGCGGGGGGTTGGACTAGATGACCTCCTGAGGTCTATTCCAACCCTGATATTCTATGATTAACAGTAAGAGGATGAGAGCTGCTGCTGCCTAAAGGTGCTGAGAACTGTGTGCTTTACTCAGAGTTCAGAAAATGAATATTCATGTGTAGATTTGGTGCTGCTTTTGCTGTCTTTGTTCAGTGTGATCAGGCATGAACTTATTGTCAACAGCGTAGGCTTCAGATGTTCTTTTCTAGCCATAGTTGTTGCTCTCTCCTCTGCCCTATGTACATATCAGAAATGTGACTTGGACTACTCAGAAGCAGATACAATGTCCATTTAAAAAAAACCTAACTGGATGAAACTCCAGTGTTAATTGATATTGGAGAGCGAATGTCAGTAAGTAATGATACCATGAAGATACAGCCTTCATCTATCCCTAGGGCAAGGAGGTGCTGTCTCTTGAATACAAATATAAACTCCATGAACCGCAAAAGATTGATTAGATGTCCATCTCATGGGCCCTTCCAGAAATCTGATTGAGGCCAATGTCCTTTCTGAGAAATTCAATTAAAAGAAAAGGGAAAGTGTAAAAACAAAAACCCAGTTTCTTGCAATCTGTTACTTTATAATTAAGGAAGGCTCTGCTCTCTGGTGACTACTAACATAGGAGTTCGAAAACAGTATGTGCTTCTAAGAACTTACGGGGCTGTGGTATAAAGCCTGATGGACTTGAGAGACCACAATGTTTTGTCAGTTCTGAGCAAATATAACAACATGTTTTCATTTGATGTACAAAGGGGAATGAGAGGGTGTGGAGAGACCTTGTGTAGTTGTACAGAATCAAACTGTTGGAATAATGATAATTATGGGCTGATTCTGTGGTGGTAATAGTCCTGCAGTGCAATCTGTGTCTACCCACTACTAGGAAATCTTAATTTATGAACCATAAGATCTAGGAAAAATATAACATTACCTAATTGGAGGAAATCATGGATGGGAAAGAAAATGATGCCATAAATTACCTTGTGAAAGGCAGATGATTCTTTAAATCAGTGCTTTTTAACCTGTGGTCCACGGACCCCTGGATGTCATCAGACTGTCTAAGATTTCCAAAGGTGTCCACACCTCCATTCAAAAGTTTTTAGGGATCCACTAATGGAAAAAAGGTTTGAAAACCTGTTTTAAATCATCAATAAAGCTTAGTGGATTTTACACTAAGAATACCTATTGACACTGTATGTACAGAGTCATTTTAAAAGTTTCAAGCATTATTCATGGTGCACATAATCTGAATAAAGTTCTGAACAAATACAACACAAAGCATGCAGCTTCAGCAATCAGTTTGACTAAAAACTTTCATTGTAGTAATTCAGATTAAGTCCTGGTCAGTCTTAAATCAAACTGGGCAAGATTTGGCTTGCAGAGTGGAAATGTATTCTTACAACCTCTCATGAGGAGTGAATGGACCTTCATAACAGGACAATTGAGTTTAAGATTATCCACACTGTATGTACAAGTTAGACCTTTTCATCTTTACACATCTCCTGAGTGTGAATACCTGCTAGATGTGTTATGAGATGCACAAATTTCTAATATGGCTGCTCTGGGTGTACAGTCACAACTAAACACTTGACAAGAGTACTCAAAATAATTAAATTGCACTTAACTGATGTACAATGGAAATTTATACTTGCCATCTGGGCAAAACCTCCCACTGTTGGGATTCTTCATAAGAACATAAGAATGGCCCTACTGGGTCAGACCAAAGATCCATCTAGCCCAGTATCCTGCCTTCCGACAGTAGCCAGTACCAGGTGCCCCGAGGGAATGTACAGAACAGGTAATCATCAAGTGATCCTCCCGTCACTCATTCCCAGCTTCTGGCAAATAGAGGCTAAGGACACTATTCCTGCCCATCATGGCTAATAGCCATTGATGGACCTGTCCTCCATGAATTTATCTAGTTCTTTTTTGAACCCTGTATGGTCTTGGCCTTCACATCATCCTCTGGCAAGGAGTTCCACAGGTTGACTGTGTGTTGTGTGAAGAAATACTTTCTTTTATTTGTTTTAAACCTTCTGCATATTGATTTCATTTGGTGACCCCTAGTTCCTGTGTTATGAGAAGTAGTAAACAACACTTCCTTATCTACTTTCTCTACACCAGTCATGATTTTATAGACCTCAATCACATCTCCCCTTAGCCGCCACTTTTCCAAACTGAAAAGTCACAGTTTTATTAATCTCTCCTCATACGGAAGCCGTTCCATACCCCTAATAATTTCTGTTGTCCTTTTCTGAACCTTTTCCAATTCCAATATATTGTATTTGTGATGGGGCTACTACATCTGCACACAGTATTCAAGATGTGGGCGTACCATGGATTTATATAGAGGCAACATGATATTTTCTGTCCTATTATCTATACCTTTCTTAATTATTCCCAGCATTCTGTTCGCTTTTTTGACTGCTGCTACACATTGAGTAGATGTTTTTAGGGAACTATCCACAATGACTCCAAGATCTCTTTCTTGAGTGGTAACAGCTAATTTAGACCCAATCATTTTATATGTATAGTTGGGATTATACTTTCCAATGTGCATTACTTTGCATTTATCAAAATTAAATTTCATCTGCCATTTTGTTGCCCAGTCACACAGTTTTGAGAGATCCTTTTGTAGCTCTTCGCAGTCTGCCTTGGTCTTAACTATCTTTAGTAATTTTGTATCATCTGCAAATTTTGCCACCTCACTGTTTACTCCTTTTTCCAGATCATTTATGAATATATTGAATAGGACTGGTCCCAGAACAGACCCCTGGGGGACACCACTATTTACCTCTCTCCATTCTGAAAACTGACCATTTATACCTACCCTTTGTTTCCTATCTTTTAACCACTTACCAATCCGTGAAAGCACCTTCCCTCTTATCCCGTGGCAGCTTACTTTGTAAGAGCCTTTGGTGAGGGACCTTGTCAAAGGCTTTCAGAAAATCTACGTACACTATACCCACTGGATCCCCTTGGTCCACATGCTTGTTGACCCCCTCAAAGAATTCTAGTAGGTTGGTGAGTCATGATTTCTCTTTACTAAAACCATGTTGACTCTTCCTCAACAAGTTATGTTCATCTATATGTTTGACAATATTGTTCTTTATTATAGTTTCAACCAGTTTGCCTGGTACTGAAGTCACAGGTCTGTAATTGCCAGGATCACCTCTGGAGCCCTTTTTAAAAATTGGTGTCACATTAGCTATCCTCCATTATTCAGTGCAGATGTTGCCATGGAGCTACTTCAGCAGTGGAAATGATCATACTGGAACCTGGAAGACCCGAGACCATACACGGCATCAATCTGCCTATTTTTGAGTTTGCTATAGCATCCAGGTCCGTAGTGTCCATGCTTCCCAGGTAAATTAGATTGGCGTAGTGAGGTTCTTAGTGATCCTCATGAAGTCTTTTGTTCTTCAATTTTCCTTTGTTACGGTAAGCACCACTGGGATTACGTGTGTGTGTATGTAATCGTGAGCTTTGTTTCCTCTTTTTCTTTAAACTCTTCTGGAATTAGTAACTCTTGATTTAAAAAAATACCTCTGCGAGCCACCAAACGGAATATCTGACTCTTTTTAGAATTGTAAGACAGCTTAAAACTTAATTTTGATGTAACCATCACCTTTACATTGAATAAGAGTATGCTTTCAGGCAACTGTTACTTAAAATAGGCACAAATTACCCTGTCTCTCTCCATGGTTGCAGATGATGAAAATCCTATGGATTCACTCCCAGAGGGCACCAAAGTAGGGAAATGTCACCTCTGTATTATTGAAGGTCTCTTTCTCTCAACTTCACAGAAGCTCCACCATACAGGGAGCAATGCTGGTTAAGGGGAATGCATATTGTCACACCACCAATGGCTTTTGCATGTGGATTCCATGCAAAAGTTAATGCTAGCTCAGTGGGTATGATGTTTTGCATTCTGCCTTGGTTGTGTTTATAGAGATAGTCCATTATGTCAGTGCAGGCAGCCGCAAACCATGACACACATTGTTGAGGATGCAAAATGACTCAACTTCCTGGAGGTCTTCATGCCTTGAACATTGTTGATAAGAATGCTGTGGCTTGGCTTGACCGGATTGCATATGTCAAATAAATTTCCCCTCTGCAAACTGTGGTATCCACTAAAGTTAGCTATTTATTAGCAGTGGCAGGGAGGAAAGTCACTGGCAGTTTTGCTCCATTTCTATAAGCATCAAATTCATACAAACATAAAAAAAATCCTGAAATCCTTCTTTCTTTCACATACTTGTATGTGCACCTGAAGCCACAAAAAGGAGATTATTTCAGACCAAAGATCACTGTATGCTTTATGCCTGGCTCTGTTCTTTGTCTGTTTTTCTCTTTTTTTGTGGTATTGAAGTGGATCCTTGATCTGATCCTGTCAGTGAAAGATGTTATTTCAACTTCAAGCATAATGCAGTCCAGCACGTGGATATGCTGGTATCAAATCTTCTTTGTTCTTGCCAAGCATTTATAAACTGCTTTATGGTGTGAAAGCTATTTCAATTGAACTCTCAGTTTAAATGTATAGAGCTAGTGCATCAGGCTGATTTGTAAGTTATCTTGATATGCAAAAAGCCTAGCAATTTTCTTTCAAAAATAGTTATCAAATAATCAAACACCAGTGATTTTGATTTAAATCTGCTCTGTTGCTCCCATAACATTTTACAAATCACAATTCTCCTTTCAATGGGCTATGCTCATGGTGCCACTAGAATCTATTTCTGACGGCTAGGAAGACCTCCACGTTTCTGGGATGACAATAATGATTATCTTTCTCTTTCAGATGGGCTCCTACCAGCTGAACTGCCTAGGTGAATTCCTGGCTGCTTGGATGATTAGAATCCTGCAGCTCACAGAGTCAGGCAGTGAGATCAGATTCCCCAACTCTGTCTGGCAGCTGCAAGGTTCAGTCTCCAAACCCTAAGGACAAAGAGATGTAGCGTCACATCACCCTGACCTACCTTTTGGAGGACTAGAATTTCACATTTAGTAAGTGTGAAGACAATAGGGCAGTGCTTCCTTTTAAGTGAACATTAATATTAACCAACAATGGAATCCCAAAGGAAATGTGTGGCTGCAGCTTGAATACCAAATGAATTCTTTATGAGTGGGGTTGAACATTAAAATAAACCCTGTCACAGCCAGGTGAAAGAGAATTTATGATAAAAAGGCAGGAGAAAATCCTCATTGTGAAAAACTCGAGTTGGCGTAAGTGTCTAAACCAGCACAAAAATAGCATCTTCTGTCTGAGGCAAGATAATATTTTAAGATAATTATGTTAAAATTAGCTATGATATAATTACAACATTCACCACCTACACAGATGCTTGGAAGCACAAATCTTACAATACAGAGAGATTCAATATAAATGCTTTTTGGCTTTCACAATCCTTTTCCTGACCAATTCAGTACTGCAACTATGTATATACTTTGGGAATATTTCTTGTATTAGTTTTAATATTTAAAGATCTCCTCTCCCTTCTTTGCCTATTATATTAACTCGCTTTGATGCCAATTTGATGTATGAGCAAAGATTACCTATCTCTTTATTATATAAGCTCTTAGTAATTCTGTTAGCCCTTGCTAAGGTGTAAGATACAAAGTACTAGATATATAAATGTAAAATGATTACATATTAAAACTGAGCAAATAGTGGGAAATATTGTCCAGGAATATTAATTTAATTGAGATGCAAAATAATCACCACCCTTTTGTGTTTGCTTTCTGTGATCATTTAGTGCTTGAGATTTAAAAGCATATTCTGAGCTCATATGGCTGGATAGTTTCTGGAAGTTAAATTTTAGTCTATTTTGATTGTATAAGGTGTGAGTCACAGTTTGCAGTAGCCTACCCAATATGAAAAGTAAATTTCACAATTGGCTACAATTTGAAATTCTCTCTGTGTGAGAGACTGAGAGTTTACTCCTTAGCAAGGGACAGCACATAGCTACATTATCACAGCAGCAGACCAGGGAGTGAGTCTGAGAATCATAATTCCCTCCTTCGCTCTCTCTTTGCTCAAAGGGGAAGTAATTTGTTACGGGTCTATTCCAGCTGTGCTGGCTGGTGCATGGGGGTAGGAGAGAATGCCCTGCCCCTTCCCTGACCACTCACCCATTCCCAAAATGGCTCCATAGGAGGCAGCGGCAGTGACCCCACAGAGGGTTATCTGCAATGTAGCCTGCGTGAGGGAGTATGGGATTCCTTATGCCCACGTATTCTATTGCAGGGCCATTCCAGTTTACAGTTTAACTTGTTGGGCACCACATAATAGTTTAAGTAAAGAATGCACAGGCTTTGCACAAGAACTTTACTGGTTTAAAAAAGGATAGAAGAGTTGCAGCTCTAAGGAAAAATAACAAACATCTGCATGCAATTCCCTTCTTAAGTTTCCTCCCCACTCCTGAAACCGCTTTGGTTTCAGGGCACCTCCTGCTCAGTCTTCTCATTCTGGCATGATAGCGTCTCTTTTTCAAAGCAGTGTCTGACACCTTGTGTTCCTTCTATCCTTCCACTGGGGTTTCCCCCCATTCTTGCTAGGGCAAGGCTATTCAGTTGTTGATGGCTCTGTTTCTGAGGCCCTGTGTGCACTTACAGCATTGCAGCTGCGCTGTTGTAGCACTTAGGGTATGTCTATACTGGCAGATACAGCGCTGCACAGAGAGCGCTGAAGGGAAACCGCTGTTGTGTGTTCACACTGTCAGCTGCCTGAGCAATAGCGTGTTCACACTTGCAGAACTTGCAGCGGTATTCGGAGTGGTGCACTCTGGGCAGCTATCCCACAGAGCATCTCTATCTCTTCTGCTGCTAAGAGTTGGGGGAAGGTAGAGGTGGTCGCGGGGCATCCTGGGTCCTGTCCCAATGCCCCATGATGCATTGCTTTGCATCCCACCAATTCCCGTGCTTCCGTCTGCATTTGGCGCTGTCATAACTATAAAGGGAAGGGTAATAGCTGTCCTGTGTACAGTACTATAAAGCCCCTCCTGGCCAGAGACTCCAAAATCCTTTTCCCTGTAAAGGGATAAGAAGCTCAGGTAACCTGGCTGGCATCTGACCTAAAGGACCAATAAGGGGTTTGGATTTGTTTTCACCAGGGATTTGGTGAAGGTTTTTTCAAGGCTTCCCAGGAAGGGAATCCATTGAAATGGTGGCAGCCGAACCAGAGCTAAGCTGGTAGTTAAGCTTAGAAGTTTTTCATGCAGGCCCCTACATTTGTACCCTAAAGTTCAAAGTGGGGATCCAGCCTTGACAGGCGCCATCTTTCAATGGTTTGTGTACTACGTGCTCTGCTCTGCCTCTTCGGGCTGCAGAAATGGATCCCGCACTGTTGACCAATATGCTGCTCACTCTCACTAACACGTCATGAGTGGCAGTGGAGTTATTCCTTAAACTACAAAGGCAAGAGGAGTTCAACATTGATCTCGCCAAACGTAATATCTACAACACGAGCTTGCTTGTGGCATTCACGGAGGTGCTGACCACAGTGGAATGCCGCTTTTGGGCTCAGGAAACAAGCACTGAGTAGTGGGATCGCATCATCATGCCTGTCTGGGATGAGGAGCAGTGGCTGCAGAACTTTCGGATGAGGAAAACTACATTCATGGGACTGTGTGATGAGCTTGCCCCAGCCCTGCAGCTCAAGGACACGAGAATGAGAGCTGCCCTGCCATTGGAGAAGCACATGGCGATTGCACTGTGGAAGCTGGCTACCAATCAGTCACTAACCAGTTCGGAGTAGGAAAGTTGATCATTAGACTGATGCTGACAGAAGTGTGCAGTGCCATTAATCACATCCTGCTCCAAAAGACTGTAACTCTGGGCAACGCGCGTGACATTGTGGATGGCTTTGCACAAAAGGGCGTCCCTAACTGTGGAGGGGCGATAGATGGCACGCACATTCCAATTCTGGCACCAGACCACCTAGCCACTGAGTACATTAATTGGAAGGGGTATTTTTCATGTTTCTCCTGGCGCCTGTGGATCACTGTGGGCATTTCACCGACATTAACGCAGGCTGGTCCGGAAAGGTGCATGACGCACGCATCTTTCAGAACACTGGCCTGTTCAGGATGCTGCAAGCAGGGACTTTCTTCCCAGACCAGAAGATCACCGTAGGGGAAGTTGAAATGCCCATTGTGATCCTGGGAGACCCTGCCTACCCCTTAATGACATGGCTTATGAAGCCATACACAGGGCACCTTGACAGAATCAAGGAGCAGTTCAGCAACAGGCTGAGCAAGTGCAGAATGACTGTTGAGTGTGCTTTTGGCTGTTTAAAGGCCCGCTGGCACTGCCTATATGGGAGGCTGGACATGGCCGATGACAATATTCCTATGCTTATAGCCATGTGCTGTATGCTTCATAATATTTGTGAAGGGAAGGGTGAAAGCTTCACTCAGGGCTGGACCACTGAGGCTCAGCACCTGGAGGATGAATTTGAACAGCCAGAGACCAGGGCTATTAGAGGGGCCCAGCGCAGGGCCATAAGGATCAGGGGATACCTTGAGGCAGCAATTTGAAGCTGAAAGCCACTAATATTTGTTGCTATGTTCGGGAGTGCAGTGCTTGTAATGCTAGGAGGTGATTGTGATTGGTGCAGATGATGCACTATGAAAGTTTAAAAAAATTGCCTGTTGCTTTGCAGGGCTGTTTGCTTTCAGCTAATGGAATAAAGGTTGCTTTCAAACCAACACAATTCTTTTATTAAAAAACAACAACTAGAGGAGAGAGACAAACAAAAAAACACATCAGCACTGAGGGGGATGGGAGGGTCCCAGGAGGAGGTGGGGTCCTAGCACGGTTAAAGATTTGTGTATGTCCAGATATCATATCCAACCTTCTCCTTTGGAGTACAGCGGGTATTGTACTTCAGCAGGGCCAAACTGCAGAGGGACAGGTGTTGAGTGCAGTGGGTAGTGGGAGTCTGCAGTGCTGGACAGTGACGAGGGAGGAGTGGAATGCAGCAGGTACAGACTGGAGCCAGGAGGTTGATAAGAGTGTGTTGACGGTGTCTGGGGGGCACATGGGAAAGTTTTGTGACAGTTGCTGCAGGGGAGGGTGGGCACGGAGCTGCTTGGTTTGCAGTGCTAGTAGCACCTGGAGCGTGTCCACTTGGCGCTCCATAATGTTTAAGGGCTGCTCCGTGGCTTCGTTCTGGCACACCGTGTTCTCCTTTTGGTTCCTCTTCTTGCTGTCCTGCCAGTCTTTCAATTCTTGTTTTTCAGCCGCAGAGTGTTTCATGACATCACACAGAAAGTCCTCTTTAGTTCTTCGTGGCCTCTTTCTAATTTTGCGTAGCCATTCAGCCGGTGATAACAAAGAGGGAGGCTGGGCTCCCAAGGTCATATCTCTGAAGCCAAAATGCAAGATTTTGCAAAAGCAGTGTTGTTTGCAACACACAGACCACTAATTCAGTGATTTAATACACAGCCACTATTCACATACCTGTCACTAACTGGCTGAACCCAGGCAAGCACACATGAGCCACAAGACCCCCAAAATGGTGAATAACCACAGGGGTAGGGGAAATCAGTGTTCCAGGACTGTACTGTACACTGGGCATGTGGCTCTTGGAGAGAGCCAGCACTGTAGGAGGGGCCTTATAATCATTACTGTCCCCACATTTTCTACAGGAGGTGTTCATTATGGAAGATAACTCGCTGCTGAGGGTGAGCAGGGAATCAAGGGAGGGTCTTCTCCAAGACTGCAGCTTCTGCCCTGGACCTTATGCGGCTCGCCTGTGTGCAGCAATGGTTCCCGCCCTGTGACAGCAGTGACACGGGAAAGTTACTCTTAATGGGGCAAGAAACAATGCAGCTCTGCCAAAGAACCTGCGGCAGTGGATTGCCCAGTATCTCCACGAGAGTTTCCTGGAGATCTGAGGGAGATTCCTGTGAAGTGAGGAAGTCAATCAACAGCTTGTTCTGCTGCTCAGACTAGGCATGTGGTGGGAGACAAGCCTGATTTCTGCAACCCTCCTGTTCCCAACAATTCGCTTCAGCAATTCCCAAAATCAAAACCACTCACCAGGGGCCTCCTCTCCAGTTTGTGCTTCGCCAAGCTCTGACAGCTGTGACTGGCTAACCTCCTCTGGGGTAGAGAAGAGCTCCTTGCTCCATGCATCTCTGACCTCTGAGTCATCCTCTGCCTCTGGGTCCAGCACTCCCTCCACATCTTCATCCAAGATTTCCTCCTCCTGGCTCAGTCCATTCTTGACTGGCATGTGGTCCACTGAAGTATCCATAGTGGCCTACGCAATGGAGATGGAGTTGCCACAGTGTATTATGTCCTGCTCTTTGTAGAACTGGCAGCTCGTGGGTGCAGCACTGGAGTGGCGGTTTGCCTCCCGCGCCTTGTGGTAGGCATTCCGCATCTCCTTCACTTTGACCCTGCACTGCAGTGTGTCCCGATCCTGGCCACTTTCTGTCATACATAGTGAAATCTGTCCGTAGGTATCATAATTCCTATGGCTGGAGCACAGCTGGGACTGGACAGCCTCCTCTTCCCAAATACTGATGAGGTCCAGCAGCTCGGCATTGCTCCAAGCCGGGGAGTGCCTGGTGCATGGAGCAGGCCTGGTCACCTGGAAAGATGCGCTGAGACCACTGCATGTGTCAGCGAGCAAACAGGAAGGGGACTTTCAAAATTCCAAAGAATTTAAGGGGTGGGGCTCACGGTTGGTCACCTGAGGGCAGGGCAGTAGAGTTCAAACCTATGACCAGAGAGGCGAGAACACGCACAGTGGGACACCTCCCAGAGGTCAATTGCAGCACTCTAATCGACCAGGGTGTCTACACTAGCACCCCGGTGCTGTAGTCCTGGCGCAGAAAGCTGTATGCCTCTCGTCGGGGTCAGGTTTTTTTCAGCGCCGCAACTGTGCAGTTTCTGCACACTAAGTGACTTGGCAGTGTGTATACCTCGGGAGTTACACCGCAGAAAGCTGCTTTACTGCACAGTGTAGACAAGACCTTAGTGAAGATGCTACCTACACAGACAGGAGGGCTTCTCCCATTGGCTTAGGTATTCCACCTCCCCAAGAGGTAGTAGCTATGTCAACAGAAGAAGCCCTCCCATGAACATAGCGTGGTCTGCCCCAGAGAGGGGTTAGGTCAGTATAACTACATTGCTCAAGGATGTGGATTTTCATAGTGTAGACCAGGCACAGGCACCGACTTTCCAATGTGCCGGGTGGTGCTTGACCCCCAGCTCTACTCCAGGCCCCTCCCCCACTCCACCCTGCCCCACCACTTCCTGTCACATTCCGCCCCCTCCCCCCAGCATGCCGTGCCCTTGCTCCTCGTGGCAGGTGGGAAGCGCGGGGATGGAAGGGGAGGTGCTGATCAGTGGGGCTGCCGGCAGGTGGCAAACACTGAGGAGCAGAAGGGGAGCTGATGGGGAGCTGCAGGTGGGTGCTCAGCACTCACCATTTTTTCCCCGTGGTTGGTCCAGCCCCAGAGTACTCACAGAGTTGGTGCCTATGAGACCAAGTCTCAGACAATATCTGTGTTACCATAAGAGGGAAGATTTAAGCCCTGCTGCTATAGTCAGCAGTAGAGTTCATAAAATCAAATTGAATTAATAAGTTTATATAGACAGATTCCCCAGACTGTCCCCAAACAATAGCCACGTGGGCTAATACTTAATGAAATTGGTTATCTAGAGGAGTGAACTCTCAAACATTGGACTTCCTCCTCTAATCAAGCTTAAAGAGACAGTGTTTCTAATAGAACTTAACCTCAACTGGTTCAGCTGCAAAAGAAAAGAAATCAAGCCCTTGAACTGTAATCTGTACCTTTAGGAGTGGGACCACATAGTAACCCTTTCCCCTCTTTCAATCCCAGGATAATTGAGCATTTTCAAAATGATATGTAAAGTACTCTTTCACTTCTAGTACAAACCTGTGTGTCAGAATATCAGTCTCCCACAGAGCAACAAAATGGATTATCAACATGTCACAAGCATGCAGAAGCAATTGACAAAAGATATATATTTTTCCTTCTTAGAACCTCTAGAGGTATTTTGCCTGCTGAGCATACACAGCTGAAAGACTATGGGATTCATCTTTAAAAATATTCGTGATGCAGGTAATTCAGTAACTGCATATCTCTATGTTCAGCTTTTCAGTGCTTTGGAATTGCTTCTCCCTGGAAACTTCCTAAAAGTAAAATGCTGTATTTTATGGATTTTTGAAGATCACTTAAATCTTTAACCAATAAATACTGTCCGTTAACTATCTTCATTTGAATCCTCTGATTGAAGAATATTTCTTTCAAATGTCACTAATCTTGCTTGCGAGTAATTTGTTCAGGTATATAACAGTTACAGTTAAAGTATTAATGGTCTGTGACAGATCAGGTTTAATCTTTCTAACTCATGGTGATATAAGAGGGAAACAAGGTTAAAATGGCATTCCTGGATGGAGGGAGGAAGAAGCTTTGTAATAGTTGCCATCTTGGCTAGCATTGGAGAATGAGCAAGGGACCTCCAGAGTTGAAAGCTCTATAACTTGAGCTAAAGAGCCAGGATTTACAACAGACCCATATACTCTGGATCAGGCACAGCAGGGGACATCTCTCACATGCTTCTTCTGGGTAGAGGAATTTTTCCGAAGCAGTTCAAATCTAGCATAAGCTCCCACTTATGTGGCACAATCTTGACCAACATCCCACAACTATTTCACATTTGGGGACAATATATACCTTCAAGTCAGCAGCACTGCTATGGGTACCCGCATGGCCCCACAGTAAGCCAACAAACTTCAGAACTTCTTCAGGAGTGGAATGTTTCTTAAGTCGTCTTGAAAAAGCCTGAAGCTCACTACACAAATCTGTAGTATCAATGTCTTTTGAATTTTCATGAGTCAATGCCGACTTCAGTTTTATACAAAATTCCTTTATCTGTTTTGCTGTTTTCTTGTGCAAGCTGAGGATATCATATAGAAAGCCAAATACTGACTCAAGCTGCTGCATCTGTTGAAATCTTTCATCAACTGAATGAATAGCAGTATCAAGGACTGCAAAGTAGAAATTCACTTTGAACCTTTGTTTCGGGTTCTGAATGGGTGTATCTCGTCCTTCATACGAAAACTGCCGTTTCTTTTGCCAAATGCGAACTGGCTCTGGTTCAAATTCTGTTGGAAAGTCTGTTTCTTCAGCAAGCTTGAGAGAATCTACCAGTGTTCTTTCTAATCCGTCATCACTTCTGAATTCCTTCAGAATATTTTTAGTTTGCTTCAGTTTTTGAATAGCAGAATGAATGTTCAAGTTCTTTTCATGAACCTGCTTACTAGTGAGGTTAATCTCGAAAAGGATATTATACCACAAAATGAGTGAAGTCACAAATTTTAACTTGGAAAGGCCATTTGCAAGAGCTTCTGCATCTGAACGTGCCATATTGCCAGATGATCCAGTAAAGGTAGTATCGTCAGAAATTTCAAGTTCATAGCGAAGAGGCTTTAAAGCATCAATGAGACTCTCCCATCTTGTCTGACTAAGTGGTTTCACAGGCGAGTCAGAATCTCCCAACGGCGTGTTGAGCCTGAGAAAAATACATAAACACATTGCACCAGGTCAAAGAAACTACTTGCTTCCAAACAGCATCTAGCAGCATCATTGACAACCAAATTCAGAGAATGTGCACTGCAAGGAACGAAAAAGGCCCTAGGATTGATTTCCTTCATTCTCCTTTGCATACTATTGTCTTTACCCTTCATATTACTCCCTTGGCCATGTAAGTTTTCAACAGACAATGACATTGTTTCAAGCTCTTGTAGAATAGTTTCAGTCATAAATGCTCCAGTCATCTCCTTCTATGGTACGAAACCCCAGAAATGTTCCTTTATGAGCACTTCAACATTATCTTCATCTACAGACTTTTCCATATCCACAAAATGAATGATCATCGTCATTTGTTCACCATGACTCATGGTGTACAGTCCAGTATTATTGAAAAGTATTTTGCAGAATGGGCAGCTTCTACAATTTTCTTTTTAATGGCATTTGCTCGGATTTGAATCAGTTCATTCTGCATATTTTTTCCTAAGTAACGAACCTGCGTTTCATCATCAGTTATTTTACGTAGATGCTCCTTCGTGACTGGATCAAACAAAGCTAGGTATTCAACAAATTTTAAAAAGTTTCCATTACCTGGAGTGCATAATTTTTCATTTCTATCACTGCCGTGGAATGCTAAATTTTGCCCACTGAGAACTCTCACTAAAGCAATCAGATGCTCTAATACTTATTGCCAATATTCTTCTTTTTCCTTGAACACATACATTTTCTTCATCGATAGTTTTTCCTTTTTTCAATCATAATTTAAGTTCTTTCCAATTTAGAAAATATTCCAAATGTTCGGTACTTCTTTCATGTGAAGAGAGAATTGAAAATATGTTTTTCCAGTCCTTCGAACCATTTTCAGTAAGTGATGTGCCAATTGCTTGATTTCTAAACAACTTGCAGCAAAAGCAAAACACAGAGTCCTTCGACACTGAATATCGTAACCAGTTTCGATGAATTTCTTCCCCATTAATGAGTTTCCTCTTGTAATGCTGAGCAGAGAATTTTCTTTTATTTGCATCCTTAGGGAAGGGAAATTCATGAACTTGTTCAGGTCCATGTTCCATGAGAATTTGCCGCACACTGTCATCACATCTGGGCCATGAAGCTGGGTTCCTACCCTGTAACTTGTTTGTAACTTCCTCATCCTTTCTTCCTTCTACTTCATTTACTTCAATTTCTCCATGTATCTCTGAAGGTGAATAAATTTTCTCCACTTCCATGTCAATCTGATGCTGTGAGCTGCCTTCAACTAGAAGTAAGTTTCCATCATCTTGAGTTTCCAAACTGCTTTTTGGTGGATCTGAGCTACCCTCATCGTGAGGTAATATACCTTCATCTTGATGTTCCAAACTGCTTCCATGCGGATGTGAGCTAACCTCCTCTCCAAGTAGAATTTCTTCATTTGGATACTGTGAACTGCTTCCATCTTTATTTGAATTAAAGAGAAGATATTTCAGGAAGGATCCCTGCTGTTTTGCTTGGTCCTTTTCCTTCTCAGCCTTTCGTTTACTATACTCAGCTCCTAAGGGTTTTCTTTTTCCTCTTTCTGCCATGGGGCATTTGAATATTGTTATGTAGTCTGCTCCGGACTGCAAACATTATAGCATTAAGGATGGCTGACACACCCACCATTTGGTTGGTGATTTAAACCACATTGCAGCCATCCCAACACATCTTTTCACTGCTTAAAGGTTCAATGATTAGTAACATACACTCACTTACCTATTAAAACAGTTAGTTACAGCATTTACATGGAAACAAAATGACCTTTTTCGATGTTATAACCCAACACCAGTTGTTTGGAAAGTAATCCTCTTCCTCATGGTTCCCGCTTGGAATGTGACGTCATCACTTTCATAGTCTATTAAGCATTAACACTGTTACTTTTCTTTTATGGACCTTATTTATTACATGTGAACCAGTTATAACAAAGAAAAGTTCATAATTATACAGCCCGATAATAATGCTAAGGTTTAATAACGCTTAAAGATACTTACATTTTGGATTTATAATGCTGAAAGATGTTATTCTTTATTCTTTGGCACCAAAAAACACAATTTTTCACAGTATACATTTGATTTTTAACCATCTGCGACGTGTGTTAAAATGACCGTTTGGCATGTATCAACTCGCAATATTTCCGCTCTACATGAATTTCCGGCTATGCAACCTTGATGTATATTTGAGTTAGGTGTCACCAGCATTGCAGCTCTTGCCGCTGGTGGATGCGTTTCATTGTGGCTGAGGTATTGCTTATCAAAATTGCGGAGTGGGTCATCTTGACCCTATGTGGCAAACTGAAATTGTTTTTTGTTAAAAATTATTTTGCAGTAAATAAAAGATTTGACATATTAGTAAATTCTCAGAAATGTAGAGAAATTAACGGGAATTGAAATAATGACATCTTCATTATTTTATTTGTATTTCTTTCATCTTTTTCAATTATTTTTCATTTTTTTTTAATTTGATTTTTTTCCTCGAATTTGGTGCCCCATTTAACTTGGCACCCTAGGCGACCGCCTAGTTCGCCTATATGGACGGGCTGCCCCTGGTTAAAGGTTGCCCTTTACACCTGAGACAAACATTTGAATGGTGGTTATTTACCAACCCAAAAGACTTCTTAAGCAATAAACAATCACCCTGAAGGTAAGGAGATGGGAATGTGGGGCAGCTCTTGTGTGGCTACACCTTCCAAAGAAACTTTACAATTGTAAACAGGGTACAGAGAAAAACAGAAACCCAAACCTGGTTATCCAAAAGAATGGATCTGGGAAACATCTGGTGGACGTTTCATGAGAAAATGTCATAACCCGGCAGAGGGACATCAGTGTAAATACATTTGTTGGGGATACTTGGGATTATTATAATGAACAATATCATAGACCATAACACTTGTGGGGGAAGGTCTAGTGATACCTGTCTATAGCTCCAAATCATAGTAGGCATGGGATCCAGCCTCAGTCTGCCACCTATTCAATCCTTAGTCTCCTTGCTGCAACTTAGTGTTAATTGTGATGCAGACACCTCCCCAATAGGAACTGGATCAAGACCATCAGCTCAGTTCATACGGGTCACTGTACATCTGTCAGATGGTAATAATGTTCAGTTGCTGCTGACCTGAACAAGATTTATATCAGTGACTTACTGGTGAAAAGCGCTGTATGCCATTATCAATCCCCTGGGCAATGTAGCCCCTGTTTTAGAGTTGCTTGACAAATGAGGTTTTGTTTCCAGAGAAATGTTGCTAGGTAGCGCCTTCTTCCCTGATATTAACTTATCACACCTCCCACTGTCTTTCTTCTCTTCCTGACAAAGTCAAATAGATGTTAAACAATAGAAAAAGGAAACCAAAGGGAAGGTATTTTATTGCAATATGATTTTATGTTATCATCAAAGAAAATTTGAATTGGCCATTTAAACAAAGAGGGACATACATACAAACCTCTAATGTTGTGAAATTACCACCACTATTTAATTTTCATACAAAGAAATGTCCTTTAAAAATATCATTAGAAGTCTGTGTTAATGTGGTATGAGATTCTCAAGCTTTCTGCTGGGAGTCCTTCTGTTTTATTGTTTTGGAGGAAGTTTATATGATCATTCTGTCTATTTATTCCTGATACTTAACATGCCAAATGAAAAGCACTACAAAAAAATGTTGAAGGTTTTTTTGGCAGTAAATAATTAGTGATAAATGGAATTTGTTTTAGTTAACTAAAGAAAAGTTCTAAGTGTGATATAGAAAAGATGATATAACAAAAAACAGTGAAATCAAGTTGTTATGGAAACTGGAATTTGAAAGGACATAGGTTTAAAAAAAAGAAAGGGAAAAAAAGATTTATGTTCCATCTGGTCTAATCACTGTGTTAAAACACCACTATTAAAAAACCCCCCACCCAATAAGGATAATTTCACATCTGGAGTCAAGTCTGTACAATATTTCACATCAACAAGACTCCCAGATGTAAATCAAATCTTGGTCAAATGTCTCCTACATTATATTGATCATGCTGAATTACTGGCAATTTTTAAATTATATTATTCTCAATTCAAATGCTTGAGTCTATTCATTTTTGCTACATATTGCTTTTATTGATTTTGATTAACTGCATAGGCTCATGCTAATTATCTAATATAACGTATTGTATATTACTTCTGTTTTCTGTTAGCCCGCAATGCTCTGGGAAATGAAATGCTTCATCTCACTTGGTGCTGCAGCCTGTTAAACAAACATATCTATTGGCAATTAGAATAGGGAATGTCTGAGAAGGGCTTTGTGGAAGGGATTTTGGGTCCCATAAGATATTAAAATCCATTTCATTGGGCTCCAGGGAAAAGAACCTACAACCCTAAACAAAAATAGCTGGTAAGATTGTTTTGAAGCAAAGGTTTTTAGAGATTGTACATTGGCACCTGTGCTGTGGAAATTGAACTAAATTACAGTTCTGCTGCTTCCCAATTCACTAATGAATCTGTGATTGCCTACAATTGTCAACAAGCCAGCGGCTTTTAAATGTGCATCAAGAACAGTTTTCTAAAGTGGTCATTTTGCCATTTCTCTATTTCATTATCTAAGAACTGTCCACTTTCCATATTCTCTAGATGTCCTCAGTGTCAAGACATCAAGGAGATTATAAGTAGGAAATCTCTTTTCATGAAGGTTGTGCTTTCCTAGTTTGAGCTTGACCTTATTGCTGCTTGCTTTCTTCCCAATTTATCAATAATAATACTTGGAATCAGAAGCTACATAGTTTGTGAGTGTTTGATCAATTCCACTCAATCACTTTTCACATTAAAGTTCCTTCTCTCTTTCATTTCTAAGCTCATTGGACATGCTGTCTACAGTCACTGTGTCTGGAGTTCCTCTCCTGCAGTTATGTGAGTAACTAGACCCTCTCCATTCTGGCTTCCGTCCCTTGCACTCTGCTGAAACTGCTCTTGTCAAAATCTATAATGACCTCTTCCTAGCAAAGCTTAAAATCAGTATTCCATCCTTGTGTTCCTTGATCTGTTAGTTGCCTTCAACACAGTTGACCATGCTCCTTTTCTTGAAATCTTGTCCTCCCTTGGCTTCTGTGACTGTCCTCTTCTGGTTCTCCTCCGATTTCTCTAATCATTCTTCCAGTGTGTCCTTTGGAAGATCCTTCTCATCCCTCCTCCAACTCTGTGGGTTCCACAAGGCTCTACCTTGGTCCCCTTTCTCATCCCCCCCCCTGCTCCTTATCTTTGAGTAATCTCACCACAAATACAAATTCAACCACCATCTTTATGCTGGTGATATACAGATGCACCTGTCTACTCCAGACCTTTTTCCTTCTGTCCAACCTAAAATCTTGGGCTGTTTGACATCTCCTCATAGCCATAAGCTAAACCTCAAGATGGCTAAAACAGAACTTCTAATCTCTCCTCCAAGCCCACCTCCCTTTCTCCTTTCTCGATACTGTGGATAACACCACCAGCCTGTCACTCAAGCTTGTAACCGGGGCATCACGTTTGATTTGGACCTCTCTCTGGGTTCTCACATCCAGGCTATATTTAAGTCTTGCAGATTCTTTCTGCATAACATCTCTAAGATACAGCCTTTCTATCCATACACAGCTAACACTCTCCTCCAGGCTCTCATCATCTTGGTTAGTGCAATGTCCTTCTCTCTGGCCTTCACACATGCAAGCTTTCCCTTCTCGTCTATTCAAAATGCTGCAGCAAAGATCATGCTCTGAGCTCTTCACTTTGGTTGTCACCACCTCTCTTTGAATCCCTCCACTCATAGGTGCTGACTCCATGCGTGCTTTGGAGCTGGAGCACCCATGGGGAAAAAATGGTGGGGCAGAGTGGGGGGGTTGAGTACCCCGCTGAGTACATTGGAAAGTTGGTGTCTGTGCCTCCACTGGCTCCCTCTTTTCTATCACATCAGCCATAAGCTACTTGTTTTCACTTTCAAGGCCCTTCTTGGCCTATCCCCACCTTACCTGTCATTCCTCATTCCTATTGAACATGTCAACTCCTGATTCTGATTAGCCAATTATGTCAGTTACATCTTCCACTTGGTAAATGGTCAAAACCTTTGTGTTTTTCCCATATTGTCCCTCATGCTTCAGAGGAGCTCCCCATAAACATCCATAAATCTAACTCATCACCTTTCTTCAAACCCTCTTTTGTCATAAAAAAACTGGACTACAGTTAGGCTGTTGTTGTGCTGTGACCACTGCTGATCATGCTGACTAATGTTGTCTTATTGTTTCCTTATAATCTGCCATCTGTCTCTATTCATCAGTTATCTCTTGTCTTATACTAAGGGCTTGTTTACATGAACAATTAGTTCGTGGCAAGCTGGGGTGTAAAACTACCCTGCATTATCCTGATGTGGACTAACTGTACATGTGGACCCTGCTGACATACATTAGTAGTGAGTTAATATGCTTTGGTCTAGTCCAGTTTCAGAGGACTAGATCAAAGATCATTAGCAAACATTTTATATGCATCAGCAGGGTCCACACAAAGTTAGTCTGCTGTCAATGTTGCATCTAGTATGGGGAAATTCTATATTAGACCTCATCTTGAAAGATACAGAGGAACCAATCACAGAACAAAAAATTAATGGTAACTTAGGAACAAGTGATCATGAGTTGTACTTGGTGCTTTAAAAGGGCCAGTTTCACAAATCTGAAAACAATTATAAGCTGAATCAGCTGGGAGGAAGAATTTAATCAGAAAATGTGAAAGTTAATTGGGAATTGTTTAAGAATACTTTACTAGATGCTCCAAAAGCCACAATCCCAAAATCAAGGAAGAAGGCTATATTGGTTTAAAAAAACCAAACAGCCAGGTTTAGACCAGAAGTGAAGGCAGTTACTAGAGAGAGAGAAAAAATGTATCAAATGAAAGAAAGGGGAAGTTGATAGTAATACACAGAAATCAGAAGCTGGGAAATGTAGAAAATTGATAAGGGACACATGAAGAAATCTATAGCCAGCAGAGTTAAGGACAATAAAAAGACGTTTAAGCATATTAGGAACAAAAATAATCCTAACAATGATATCTGTCTATTACTAGATGCAAATGGTAGAATTATGAGGCAGAAAAGGCAGAAGTGTTCAGTAAATATTTCTGTTTTATATTTGGGACCAAAACAGATGATACAGTCTTATCATATTATAACATTCAGTTCTACTAGTATCTCAGGAGGATGTTAAATAGCAGCTAAATGTCTACTAAAGTTAGACATTTTTAAATAAGCAGGTCTGGATAACTTGCATCTAAGAGTTTTAAATGAGCTGGATGAGGAGCCTGCTGGACTGTTAATGCTGATTTTTCAATTAGTCTTAGAACACTGGGGAAGTTCCAGAAGACTGGGAGAAAGCTAATGTTGTCCCAATATTTAAAAAGGGTAAATGGGATGACTGGGTAATTATAGGTCTGACATTGATCTGGGCAAGATAAGGGAGCAGATGATATGGGACTATTGGCACTAGAAGATGGTGAAGCAAGAAAATCTGAGGAAAGGTAAATATATTCAAAACCCAGTATTCTCTGTAATTTCTTTCTTCTATATTGATTAAGAGGTTTTCTGAAAGCATTTCCTGCAATAGGTTTTTAAAATTATTTGCTGCAATTAAATCAAGTAATTCTTTTGTACTGTACAAAATCTCTGCAATATGTTAATTAAATAATTTATCAGTTAAATAGGTACCACATCACGCACTCCCATGGGGAAACTTGCAGGAGAGGAGCATGGAGAGAAGAAACCTCCATAAGGTTCCTATCAGGGAGTTCCATCCACATTTTTCAATGGAGAAATTTTCTCTGTGGGGAGAAAGGGAGTCAGCCTGAAACCCTGCAGAATCCTTAAGACCCATGTGGGTCCTGGGGTTCCACTGGAGGCTTAGTGTCATCTGTATCAACAAAGTTTCCATAATAGCTACTTGGAACATCACATTACTATAAAGTTATTTGTTAGATGTTAGCATCCTTAAAGTACAGAGTTATCCATCATCTTAAGTTCCAGGGCTAAGTGCATATGTGGGCATGAGTGAATCAACTTTCTGTGATTATGTTGGAAGACAGCCAGCCTGGCCAGAAGTGAGAGGGCAAGATCTCTAGAGAAATTGAATGTAAGATGTAAATATAACTTGGCCTTTTTAAAGTTTGTGGAGTCACAGTCATAACCTATTTGCGGAAAACATTATGAAATTGATTCACTCAAATGCAGCTGCATTGGGGGCATGACCCTCCTGGAAGCTGGTAGGATGATAGGATCAACCTAAAGATTGCAAGGACCAGTTTGTGGTGGGGTTCACTTTAAATTTTGGCAGGGGAAGCCTGGAGCTCCTTCATCCTTTCATAAACACTTGATTCACCCTCCAATCCTACCATCCAGGCAAACAATTCGTAGCTGTAAAGAATGTAAGCCACCAGCCATGTGTGACTAAGTGTAGAGAGACAATGGGGATAGATGACTTGGGAATCTGTGGCTACTTCTTCACTGCTAAAAAGGTGGAGGGTTTTTTCAGAAAACTAACACATGCTAGCTATCCCTCTATAAATTCCTAGCGGAGTCAAGGCACTGTAGTTTTACCAGGGGGTGAACCATGGGGTGGGGTATAGCATTGACCTCATCTAGCTACCTTGCCGTAAAAACTACAGTGCCTTGTCTTCACTGGAGTTTTACTGTAGGACAGCTAATGCATGTTAGTTATCCCGTGATTAAAAACAGACCCTTTTTTGGCAATGAAGACAGCCTGCCTCAGCAAAAATCAGACTAAAAATCGGCACATTTCCATCAGCTGTGCAGTGAGTGCCAGTGGAATATTGCTGTTGCAAATGTTTTGCTGTTGCAAATGTTTTTGTGCGAAAAAAGTGACCAATTTTGTGCAAGTGTCTGACACCCTAATTGCATGTGGAAAAATTAGCAGTTTGCCACCCACGTTAGCATTTTCTAAAGGTTGCTTTTGGCAGGGGCTGTCAACACGGAAACAGAAAACAAGAAGAAAAACAATAATAGACTTTGATAGCCGAACACCTTGGAGATATTTGTTTGACCAGTCAAGTGTGAAAACAAGTTCTGCACTGCAGAATGAGCGAAAGCAGAAAATACAATGGGCGGGGGGGAAGTTTACACGAAAAAATTGTTTAATTTGGAAATTTGATTTAAAAATATCATTAGTGTTATACATACCTAGCAAATGGATTTTTCTTTTTTAGGTTAGAGATTTGGGACACGTAAGAAACCTGCCCCTTTATTATCACTAGTGTTTATGTATATCACCTTTGCAAAGGGCACTTCCTGAGAATTAATGACCGACTGGGGCTAATGGACCTTAGCTGCACATCAGTCCATCAACTCACCCATCCAGCTATTAATCCCAAGGAAATGTCCTGTGATTTGCTTATTACTACTTTAAACAAGGGGCCATAGATTCTGGTCTGTTCTGTTGTACGGTTCTCTATTTCTTGCCAGGACTCTTATTCTCCCCTATTCTGTATATCTTTTGTTAACATATCACTTGATATAATGTATTGTAGAATGGTGGAATGTGAGTTGGCAAAATCAAGTGCAATTGAATATGCTGTAAATAAGCACTTACATGCTTTTGCCTGTCCATTCTCTACTTAGAAAACTTGATAGTGAACAACAGTTGACCCAGTGAATAACAAACTACAAGCAGCACATACACGCTCTACTTATAAATAAGTGGTAAACTCACATTTGGGCACAAGACTTGATACAAATCTAACTCTTTATACCAGGGAGCAGCAACCTTTGGCATGCAGCTCACCAGGGTAAGCACCCTGGTGGACTGGGCCGGTCTGTTTACCGATGGCGGCTCCCTGGCCGCAGTACACCGTCCCAGGCCAACGGGGGCTGCGGAAAGTGGCACGGGCTGAGGGATGTGCTGGCTGCCGCTTCCCGCCGCCCTCATTGGCCTGGAACGGCGAACCGCAGCCAGTGGGAGCCGCGATTGGCTGAACCTGCAGATGCAGCAGGTAAACAAACCGGCCCAGCCTGCCAGGGTGCTTACCCTGGCGAGACACGTGCCACAGGTTGCCGATCCCTGCTTTATACCATGAGGTCTCTCTGATCCTTTTAAACTACAGAGCTCTAAAATTATTACCCTGTCATACTTTCTTGTTGAGGCACAAATGAAACTTGAGACATTAGCACTTTTCCACTCACTTTCCTACAGTGAAAAGAACAGGAGTACTTGTGGCACCTTAGAGACTAACAAATTTAGTTCCTCAGGGATAGACTTTACAAAAACTAGACAAGCCATTTACAAGACAAACTTTGCCTCTCTACAAAGGAAAAAGGACACTAAACTATCTAAACTGCTACATGCCACAAGCAGCCACAACAGTAGTAATAAATTTGTTAGTCTCTAAGTTGCCACAAGTACTCCTGTTCTTTTTGCGGATACAGACTAACACGGCTGCTACTCTGAAACCTTTCCTACAGTGGTTCCTCAGTTTTGAAAGGTTTCATCATTTACAGCAAAATTCCCTTCAGTGGAGAATTCAGCTGGCAACGGAAGAACCTTTGCATATAGCAGGGGTTTTCAACCTTTTTCTTTCTGAGCCCCCCTCCAATATGCTATTAAAAACTACACAGCCCACCTGGGCCACAACAACTATTTTCCTGCATATAAAAGCCAGGGCTGGCATTAGGGGGTAGCAAGCAGGGCAATTGCCTGGGGTCTCATGCCACAGGAAGCCTTACGAAGCTATATTACTCAGGCTTCAGCTTCAGTTCTGGGTGGCTGGGCTCAGGGCCCCAGACTTCAGCCCCATGAAGTGGGGCTTCAGCGTGCTGCCGTGGGCCCCAGCAAGTCTGATGCTGGCCCTGCTTGGCGGCCCCCCTGAAACCTACTTGCGGCTCCCCCCCCGGACCTCTGGTTGAGAACCACTGGAATATAATACAATATATAAGGGTTCCTACCGTACCCTTGTGAGAAGGAAAGCTGCTAGTGAGCAGTGATAGCCTCATTCCATCGAGAAGGGGTCTGAACCATATTTCCTAAGGGAATGACTATGGATTTGAAACTGCAAAGCCATAGAGGACTTCACACAATTCCAGTAGTATTTTATATCAGCAATCATGTGTCAGTGTTTAGATAATTTTGGCCAATCAAATTGGAAATATTGTAGCCATTCTTGTGATTATTATTTATTTGTATTGTGGTAGTGCTTTGGTGCCCCAGTCCGGGCCAAGATCCCATTATGCTAGGTGCTGCACAAACACAGAACAAAAAGATATTCACTCTGCCCCAAAGAGCTTATAATATTTGGGAACCTCCAGTCACGGGGAGTGAGCAAAGCATGGATTTTGACACTCGTTCCCTTGCACTATATGTAGTTAACTTCATGTTTCTCAGTCCTAGTGCCCAAAAATATACCACTCTAGAGGATGGCATAAGCAGGCAATGAACCATACCACTGGCAATACTCTTTCAACGGTGGTTTCAAGTTCAGCTGCTTGATGTTCTGGAATTATATAAAAAAAGAGTGTTCCCGTGTTCCGTATGCCAGTGAGTAATGACAGTATTGGAAAACTGTTTGGTGGGGCCAGCTTTTTGTCTTAATACAATTTACTGCAAAAATACAATAATGCAAAAATTTCATCCTGAAGGCAAAAGAGAAGGAATTTAAGAATAGGAGGAAACAATGAGCAACACTACAGTCCTAAGGTAACATTTCAAAAGTGTCTAAGTGACTTGGGACTTTACATCCCATTTTCACAAGTGAAGTAGGCACTTAGGAGTTTGTCATTTAAGTGCTCTTGAAAATTTGATCCAGAGGTTAGGGAGACTTTATCATAGAAGCAGAACTAGGAAAATTAATGTAATAGATGACAAAATCCTAATTTTTCTGATGTGATGTAATCTAAGGCAGCATCTGAAAACCACTGGTTAGACAGGTCAGAAAGCACCAATGAAATTAATGGGATTAGGCACCTAACCTGCTTGGCCACTTTTAAAAATCCCACTAGCACCTATCTGCATCTTTCAGTACCTAAATGCCTCTGAAAATCTGGTCCAAAGTGACTTAGGAACCTAATTCCTATCAACTTTCAATCAGATTTAGGGTTCAAAGCCCTTAAGTCACTTTTAAAAATGTGATGTAAGAGCCTAAGCACTTTTAAATTTTTTTCCTCTCGATCATATATGTGATTTTTTTTAAAAAAAAGCAATTTGAGAATCTTTATGAAAATTGCACTTTTATTTCTTCCTATGAATAATGAAAATGACCGTTTATATTCTTTGTTCAGGATTAAAGCAAATATGCTCCCTTCACACATGCATGTTACTACTAGGTCCAGAAATATAGTTCCATATATTCTTCTGGATTCAACTGAAAACTGGCAGGGATTGGATAAGAAAACTTGTTTTGGCCTGTTCTTCAGTGGCCTTCCATGATGAGACACTGCAGTGTCTCTTTCTAACCACTGAACATGACTCTACCGGTTATAAATAAGACAAAACATCTATAATGGGAAAAGTAGAAGTGTGTGTCAAAATCTGTGTGAAGTCAGTCAGCCTCCTGACATAAAACAGAAAATAGGGCCAGGAGACAAACTTATATGAATCAGCTAGACTGATCTACTGTAACACTTTTCACCCTAGACACTCTACAGAATGCATGTAGGAATTACAGCACCCACTAATGAAATTCAAACAGTCTTAGAAAACAAATGGGTATCTATTAAATATGCCCAGTAATATAAAAAGTGTAAGGAGGTGGGTCAGTTGTTTCAACAACAAACAGTGCGTGAGTCAATAGGGCCTGGTCTACACTAGGCGTTTATGTCGAAGTTAGCGCCGTTACATCGAATTAACCCTGCACCCGTCCACACCGCGAAGGTATTTAGTTCGACATAGAGGTCTCTTTAATTCGACTTCTGTACTCCTCCCCGACGAGGGGAGTAGCGCTAAATTCGACATGGCCATGTCGAATTAGGCTAGGTGTGGATGGAAATCGACGCTAATAGCTCCAGGAGCTATCCCACAGTGCACCACTCTGTTGACGCTCTGGACAGCAGTAAGAGCTCGGATGTTCTGAACTGCCACACAGGAAAAGCCCCGGGAAAATTTGAATTTGAATTCCTTTTCCTGTCTGGCCAGTTTGAATCTCATTTCCTGTCTGGACATCGTGGCGAGCTCAGCAGCACTGGCAACGATGCAGAGCTCTCCAGCACTGATGGCAGTGCAATCTCAGAATAGAAAGAGGGCCCCAGCATGGACTGATCGGGAAGTCTTGGATCTCATCGCTGTGTGGGGCGATGAGTCCGTGCTTTCCGAGCTGCGATCCAAAAGACGGAATGCAAAGATCTATGAGAAGATCTCTAAAGACATGGCAGAGAGAGGATACAGCCGGGATGTAATGCAGTGCCGCGTGAAAATCAAGGAGCTGAGGCAAGGCTACCAGAAGACCAAAGAGGCAAACGGACGCTCCGGATCCCATCCCCAGACATCCCGTTTCTACGAGGCACTGCATTCCATCCTCGGTGCGGCCGCCACCACTACCCCACCACTGACTGTGGACTCTGAGGATGGGATAGTGTCCACGGCCGGATCCTCGGACATGTTACCGGACGGGGAAGATGAGGAAGGAGATGAGGAGGACGAGGCAGTCGACAGCGCTCACAACGCTGATTTCCCCGACAGCCAGGATCTCTTCATCACCCTTACAGAGATCCCCTACCAACCCTCCCCAGCCGTTACCCCGGACACAGAATCTGGTGAAGGATCATCCAGTAAGTGTTGTAAACATCTAAACATTTATTTGTAACAGAACATGCTTATTAACAATTTAAAAAATGGGTTTCTCATGATTAGTTTGATTAACTTAACGGTTCAGTCATGGGCAGTGCAACTATTTGAAAAAAATCTAGCAATGTCCGGTTTTGCATGATTGTCCTGCCCAAGCCGCTCTACTGTTTAGTCCCTGCTACTGCAGCTACAGTAAGATGCGGTCTATATGTCCGGGGATGGAGCAGAAATCCTCCTGGGACATCTCAAGGAAGCTCTCCTGCAGGTAATTTGAAATCCGCTGCATTAGGTTCTTGGGGAGAGCGGCCTTATTGGGTCCTCCGTAGTAGGACACGTTGCCGCGCCACGAGACTAGCAAGTACTCCGGAATCATTGCTTGGCACAGCATGGCGGCATACGGCCCTGGTCTTTGAAGGCTTTCCCGGAGCATTCTCTGTCTGTCGCTCTCAGAGATCCTCATGAGGGTGATGTCGCTCATGATGACCTGCTTTGAATGAGGTAGGGGAATGTTAGTGTTGGGACTGCTTTACCGTTCCTTTACAGAACTGTAACCGCTGGTTTGCAGCCACGCGGTGGAGGCGGGAGAGGGTCAGCCGAAAGGGATCGTTCCCGGGGACAGCCGCGAGGGTGTGGGACAGGAGCAGACTTCCTGCTTGCCGGATTGCTGGCAGCAGGGACCGACATTGATTTCAATGTGAAATGAGGCCATTGCTAATATTAAAGTTTTAAGCTGCCACGAATCTACGGCTTACCATGTCTGCGTGCAAGAGCAATTCCGTTGTCCTGACAGGGTTCTCAAAAGTGCTCTGCAAAACCCCAGACACTGAATGCGAAGGCCGAGAATTCGACCTTGTGCTGAGTGCGCATGTGATAGGTGCTGTGCATGGTCCTGTTCACAGAGAAAGACTATGTTCTTTGTTCACAACTACATTTATCTTTCTGAGGAATTCACTCCCTTTTTCCCATTCCCACAGCCCCATCTGCGACTGTCTCACAACCTAGCCTGTCATCACACTCCCAGAGGCTAGGGAGGATTAGGCATAAGAAGAAGAGGACACGGGAGGACATGTTCTCAGAGCTTATAGCCTGCTCCCGAGCCCAGGCAGCACAGCAGACCCAGTGGCGGGAGAACTTGTCCCAAATGCACCAAGCCAACATGGATCGGGAGGAGAGGTGGCGTCAGGAAGACCAGCAGGCGACTCAAACCCTGCTTGGACTACTGAGGGAGCAAACGGACACGCTCCGGCGCCTTGTGGATGTTCTGCAGGAACGGAGGCAGGAGGACAGAGCCCCGCTGCAGTCCATCTCTAACCGCCCTCCCCCGCCACCAAGTCCCATACTCCCTTCACCCAAAGTGCACAGAAGGAGAGGCGGCAGAGTCCCTGCTAACTCTCACTCCACCCCTGCAGAGAGCTCGAGCAGCAGAAGGCTCTCATTCCCCAAAGTTTGACAAGTTCTTTCCTTCCCGCCTGACACAAGCCCCCGTCCAAGTTTCACTTCCCAGTCCCATGTGTAGTTGATAATAAAAAATATGTTTCTGTTAACTACTGTTTCCATCATGTTCTTTTGGAGGGGGGGGGAAAGGGGGTTGGTAATTGGACAGGACAGTCACCTTTGGCAGGGTACATAGTCGGGGGCAGGCACAGCAGCAGGGCACATACATAGTGCAGTGATGCAGTGACTACTTACCCTGGTTAGTCTGGGAGGTTCTTTTCATGTTATGTGGTGGGGGGTGGGTTGCTCTGTGACTTTGTGTCAGGGGAGGGCAGTTAGAGATCTTAAGCGGCGGTCCTTAGGCAGGATCACAGAGCCACACAGCAGGGGATCTGTAACCGTCCCCCCCCTGCCACAAACTCACATAGACCCCCCATACACACAGTCCGTATCAGGAGGGGTGACAGGCTCCGTTGAAAGAACCATCCCACCGCAGCGGAGCCTGTCAGTCCTTGAGTTGAGAAGCTGCATTCGCGCGACTACACTACACCCGCTCCGCACCACAGTCTGCGTCCCAGTTTTAAAAAATTCCCGCGAAAACAGTATTAAAGAAAACGGTGTGCTTTAACAAAGTAGAACTATTTTTATTTTGAAACGTGTGTTGGAAGTGGGGTGAAGGCTTCTCTGTACACAAAATTAGAAAGTCACAGGTTACCCTGCTCACTCAGGAACTTTGCTTTCAAAGCCTCCCGGATGCACAGCGCTTCCCGCTGGTCTCTTCTAATCGCCCGGCTGTCTGGCTGTGAGTAATCAGCAGCCAGGCTAATTTCCTCAACCTCCCACCCCGCCATAAAGGTCTCCCCCTTGCTCTCACAGAGATTGTGGAGCACACAGCAAGCTGCTATAACAATGGGGATATTGGTTTCGCTGAGATCACAGCGAGTCAGCAAGCTTCTCCATCTCCCCTTGAGACGTCCAAAAGCACACTCCACCACCATTCTGCACTTGCTCAGCCGGTAGTTGAAGAGTTCTTTTTCAGTGTCCAGGGCACCTGTATAGGGCTTCATGAGCCAGGGCATTAGCGGGTAGGCTGGGTCCCCGAGGATGACTATAGGCATCTCCACATCCCCAACAGTTATTTTGTGGTCCGGGAAGTAAATACCTTGCTGCAGCCGTCTAAACAGACCAGAGTTCCTGAAAACACGAGCGTCATGAACCTTGCCCGGCCATCCGACATTGATGTTGGTAAAACGTCCCCTGTGGTCCACCAGTGCTTGCAGCACCATGGAAAAGTAGCCCTTTCTGTTAATGTACTGGCTGGCCTGGTGGTCCGGTGCCAGGATAGGGATGTGAGTTCCATCTATGGCCCCACCGCAGTTTGGGAATCCCATCGCTGCGAAGCCATCTATGATCGCCTCCAAGTTTCCCAGGGTCACTACCTTTGGCAGCAGTACATCAACGATTGCCTTGGCTACTTGCATCACAACAACCCCCACGGTAGATTTGCCCACCCCAAACTGGCTCGCGACTGACCGGTAGCTGTCAGGCGTTGCAAGCTTCCAGAGGGCTATGGCCACTCGCTTCTGGACAGTCAGGGCTGCTCGCATCCGGGTGTCATTGCGCTTCAGGGCAGGGGACAGCAACTCACAAAGTTCAAGGAAAGTTCCCTTCCGCATGCGGAAGTTTCGCAGCCACTGTGATTCATCCCAGACCTGCAGCACTATGCGGTCCCACCACTCAGTGCTTGTTTCCCGTGCCCAGAATCGCCGTTTCACAGCATCAACATGACCCATTGCCACCGTGATGTCCTCGGCGCTGGGTCCCCTGCTTTCTGAGAGGTCTGTGCTACTCTCAGACTTCAGGCCATCACCGCGTTGACGTAGCCTCCTCGCCTGACTTTTCTGCATCTGCCTCAGGGCAACCTGTATGATAAGCTGCGAGGCGTTGAGAGCGGCCACAACTGCAGCGATGGTTGCAGCGGGCTCCATGCTCACAGTGCTGTGGCGTCCGCGCTGTCAATGACTGGAAAAGTGCGCGAAATGATTTCCCGCCGGCGCTTTCAGGGATGGAGGGAGGGCGGGAGTGATGGACGGATGACGACAGTTACCCAAAAGCACCCTGGCCCCTTTTTTTTTTACCCAGAAGGCATTTGCGGCTCCACCCAGAATTCCAATGGGCGGCGGGGACTCCGGGAACTGTGGGATAGCTGCCCTCAGTGCACCGCTTCCAATGTCGACGCTTTCCCCGTTAGTGTGGACTCACAAAGTCGAATTACTGTCCTTAGTGTGGACACACACGTTCGACTTTGCAATATCGATTCCAAATATTCCATTTAAGTAAAATCGAACTACTCTCGTAGTGTAGACAAGGCCTAAGTCTTTCTGCTTAAGGATTTTTCTTGAGGTTTTAAAGTTTTATAACAAACTAATCCTTCTCCCAACCCCCATTAAAAAAAGATGGGAAAAGAAATTTATGTAATTAGAAAACAAACAGGGAGGGAAAAAAACAGCTTTGGTTAAAACTAAGCCATTTGACAAGTGGGTGTAGAGCACTGTCTTCCTAAAGGCATTCCCTAATTGGCTAGATTTCACAGAATTTTCGGTATTCCCTCTGAGACCCTGATTAAGGTTTCAGTATATGGGCTACAGCACCAAGCACAATGAAGCGGCAATCCAGAGTGAGGCACACAGACACTACTGCAATATAAATAATAGATAAGAATAACTGCCCTGCCTTGTTACGCTGGTCTGACCCAGGCAGTCAACCCTCTCCTTGCTGAAAATCAGGTAGGGCAATCTCTCCCCTGTCACACAGATTTCAGGACAAGAAGTGAATATCATATTGAATATCATATTTAGCTGGAAATGTACAGAAGTTAAGTTGAACGGAATTGTTCCTTAGCCCATGCTGGGTTCACTATTAGATGGACAAGTTCCACTTACTTAAATCATGAGCATCTAGAGTTTTCTTTTGGAAGTCTTCAATTCACTTGCTGACCAGGCCAGACCACATTTTGCTCAGAACTGAAAATTAGAGAGGGCTGACATTTTTTTGATGAAGTTCCATCAATAAATGTCATCTAGGTGAAGCCAAAATGTTTCATAGGAACATATCTAGTTTGATGAAATTTTCCTCAAGTCCAAGAGGGAATTTCTGGTCAAAACCAGCAAGAGAAAGAGAGACTAATCTGAAAACAGGGTATTAACCTAGGAGATGAGAGGCTCAGGTTCAAATCCCTGCTTTTTCTGATTTGGAGTAGCAGGGCCGGCTCTAGTTTTTTTGCTGCCCCAAGCAAAAAAAATTTTGGCTGCCCTCCCCATCCCAGCCCTGGGCTCCTTGCCGCCCCCCCCGCACCCGCACCCTCCTGCCGCCCAAACCCTGGGCTCTCACCTCCCCACCCGCACCCCCCTGCCGTCCCAGCTTTGGGCTCCCCCCTAACCCCCTACCATTGCCCCCACACACACACCTCCTGCCACCCCAGCCCTGGGCTCTCCCCCCACCACCTGCACCCTCCTTCCGCTACAGTCCTGGGTCACTGGTAACTTGCTCCCAGGGCAGGTCATTCAGCAGGAATTTTGGATGTGCACAGAACACAGACAGAATTGGTTCCCATATGGTTATAGAACTGCAGTAAAGTGGAACAATTTTCAGCTTGTGTGATGGGAGGATATCTGGATGCATGTTATAAGACTGTCCACCATAAATGAGGAAAAGTTGAGGTGCCTTTATTATTCTTTTGTTCTACTCTTTCTTTCTATGGGGAATTTCCCAATGCAATATCACTGTCTTCCTTTTAAACAAACAAACAAACAAACAAACAAACAAACAAAAAAGGCAATGGCTGTTGAAAATAGCAATTCCAGTCCTAATAATCACTGGGAAGCATTTCTTGCTCAATTTTATCCTACTTTTTCTACAGCAAGTTACAGTGGATCAGTATATTTGATTTGGGAGAAATGAAGTAACTGAGCTTGAGCACTCCTGAATTTTGAGGTGATCAAATCTGGAAGGCAGGTACTGGGGGGAGGGGGCTGTGGCTCCGCAGGGGAGCACGGCAGCATGTATGCAGCAGCATGTCTGGCACTGCGCGAAGCCAGACACACTGGTCTGAGTGGCACGGTAAGGGGGCTGGGAGATTGGAGAAGGGGTAGGAGGTTCCGAGGGGGCAGTCAAGGGACAGGGAGCGGGGGGGGGGGGGGGGGGGGGGGGGGTTCGGGGGGGACAGTCAGGGGACAGGCAGTGTTTGGATAGGCATGGGAGTCCCAGGGGTTTGTCAGGGGACAGCTAGGGGTTGGGGTCCTAAAGGGGGAAGTTGGGGGGGGTGTCTCAGGAGGGGGCAGTTGGGGACAAGGAGAAGGGAGGCTTAGATGGGGTCCTGCGGGGCAGGGGTCCCGGGAGGGAGTGATCAAGGAACAGGGAGCAGAGGAGTTGGACGGGTTGGGGTTTCTGTGGAGGGCAGTCAGAGGGAGTGGATGGTGGCAGGGTGGGGCTACCCTCCCTCCCCGTGCAGTGTCCTATTTTTTGAATGTTAAAATATGGTATCCCTACCTTCACAGTGCAGCTCTCCATTCAAAGCAAGCTGTAGAATGAGGTCTCAGCTTCCTTGCTGGTGCCTAGAGCCGCCCCTGTGGAGTAGGAACTTGAAGTTGGGTCTCCCACAGCTCAGAGGAGTACCATAGCCATCAGTCTATAGAATAATTCTTTCTTTCGCCCATTGAATATTTAATTAATCTACACATCATGGAACAGCTCCAGCAGGAGAGACTGACTGACTCTCTAGCATGGTTAGCAGCTATTCTGGGGCTTGCTCATTTTTTCACAGTTTTTTTTTTTCAAAATGTCTCAATTTCATTCCTCATCAGAATAGAAACAAATCTCAAAGACCTGGACATTTGTGAAAAAACACAGTTGTTGGTTTCTAATGAGCCTTACTGACAACATCTCAGTCTGAGGGTATGTCTACACAGCAAAGAAAAACCCGTGGCTGGCCTCTGCCAGCCGACTCAGGCTCCTGGGGCTCAGGCTGTATGGCTGTTTCACTGCTGTGTAGACTTCTGGGCTGAAGCCTGTGCTCTAGGACACTGTGGGGCAGGAGGGTCACAGAGATTTGGCACCAGCCTGAGGCCAGCAATGAAACAGCTCCGCAGCCCGAGCCCCACAAACCCAAGTCAGCGGGCATGGGCCAGCTGCAGGTTTTTCTTTGCTGTGTAGACCTACCCTTAGATAGCATGCCTGCAGACATATCGATAAATATCAGCAGACAGGCCAAACTTGTATGTATGCCCCGCAAAATGGGTAATAGGTAGGAGAGGTTCAGTCCTTACTGGTCAACTAAAAACAGGGTGAAGGCAAAACAAAGAGCAATACATGTTGGTTCAGAAGCGAAAATGCTTCTGATCTGAGAGATGTGGGGTGAACTTAGCCTCTCTGTGTTTGGAGTGCTTCAGTACAGAGCTACTTGTAAGGTTTGGTGCATTGTTAGTGTTAATAACTCTTAATAGTATGTCTATTTTCTTTTATCTGTCTCATTTTTCTTCAGGATGGCCAGAACAGCAAACTATATAATAGCAGTATATTACATCTGCCTCTGAAAACAGGCCCATTTCAAATTAAATGAAATAGATTTTAAGTGATGGGTGCATTAGAAATGCCTGGTTAGAGCAGACCTGCACTTCCAGGTCAGGCATTTCCTGGAAATTAATGACTGTTAATGTGTGATTGGAGGTCTTAATTTGTCTTGGGCCTTCAACCAGTTCATCATTAATTACCAGGAAATATACTCCCCTATTAATCAACTGCTTAAATAATTAACCCCCTATTTGTTCTTTCATTGAGGAAGTACCATAACTAAGGTAGATTTCTTTATACCTCTAGCATCTCATTTGAAAATGAACTTGTTATAGAAGTGATTGAGATGATTGTAAAAATATATCACTTTAATGAATAGCTCTTAGGAGACTAATGATATTATGTGTAAACTATTGCACCTTCAGGACATTTTCTTCTGTTTTAGGTGCTCACTATATTAAGCAAATCTAGAAACTCTCTGCTCTCAATGGAGTTAAAAATGGAAATATGTTTTTAAAAAGTCCAACCCTTTTCAGTCCTCAGTGAATTATATTATATTATCTGTAAGTATTCTTTTTCAGGGTACATTAACTTCCAGGTGCAAGTTGCAATGATTTTGTATTCAACATATGATCACCCTCTTTAAATTTACCAGAGATGGAACAGCACATAAAGCTTATAAATGTTGAAACCTGCCTGTTGTTTAAAACTATGTGGTTGTCATCACAGACACTTTTTTCTTATGCTTTAGTTATTGTATAAACCTAAACATCATTTGCCTAATCTCATCACGTAGATGGTTCCTGCAGTGGCAAGTCTTTGGCTTGGTCTACACTAAACCCCCAAATCGAACTAAGGTATGCAACTTCAGCTACGTGAATAACGTAGCTGAAGTTCGAAGTACCTTAGTTCGAACTTACCTCGGTCCACACGCGGCAGGCAGGCTCCCCCGTCGACTCCGTGGTACTCCTCTTGTCTAGCTGGAGTACTGCAGTCGACGGCGAGCACTTCCTGGTTCAACTTATTGCGTCCAGACAAGACGCGATAAGTCGAACCCAGAACTTCGATTGCCAGCCACCGAATTAGCGGCTGGGTGTAGACATACCCTTTGTCTATGGGTAAAAAGAGGAGAAATGTCCTTTAAGATTCACAAAGTAACACTAAAAAGAATATTCTACTTCAGGGGACGGCAACCTCTGGCATGCGGCTCGCCAGGGTAAGCACCCTGGCGGGCTGGGCCAGTTTGTTTACCTGCCGTGTCTGCCGATCGCAGCTCCCACTGGCCGCGGTTCGCCGTTCCAGGCCAATGGGGGCGGCAGAAAGTGGCACAGGCCAAGGGATGTGCTTACCCTGGCGAGCTGCGTGCCAGAGGTTGCCGACCCTTGTTCTACTTATAACAAAAAAATGAAATTCTAGATGGAAAGATGCAGCTTAATATATCTGGGGGGCATAATTGGGACCATAGCCATTGTAATCATAACAGGGGGAGAAAAGCAAATAACCATAGCAGGGCTAGTGCCAAGATAATGTTTGAGGCAATGAGGAAAGGAGTAGCTATTATCCAGTTGATAGGGCACTAGACTTTGCCTCAAGAGACCTTGATTACATTCCCAGCTCTGACACTGACCTGCAGTATGACTTTCACCTCTCTGTTCTTTGTTTCTCCTCCCATCCTTTATCTGCCTTGTGTATCTAGGGGTAGAGCCTCGGCTAGTGTGAATTGTCATTGCTCCATTGATTTAGTCCCTGCACCAAAGAGCTTATGCCTATTTCTTTCAATATATGTGCGCTCAGTGTGGCCCCACTCTCAATGTAAAGAATAATAATGGGGAGCTAAAAGGAAAAGAAAAAGACTTGGGGATTAATTAGTGAGGAAAAATCACTTATTTGGTTTTCAGGGTTAATAAAGTTGATAAACTTTTACTAATTTACCAAGTACCATAGTTGTAACAGGGATGGCACAGCTTGGGGCACTTGAAAAGGAGATGTTCCATGAGAGAATCTCTCCCCTAACAAGTGGTACATGCTAGGAAAGTTTGTGAGCACTGGTCTAGGGAATGGTTGAGAAGGTGATTCATCTAGAGGGAATGCGTGGAAACACTGAAGTCTAGAAAAAAAGACAAACTCTCTCTACTTTTATCCTGGTTGAGACACACACATGAATGATAGCATTGCTCCCCTTTAAAAAGATTTTAAATAACAAACATCTTCACAAACTGTTTTGAGGAAATAACTATACTTCAGTATGTGAATTCCACAGACAAATGCCATTTTGAAAATAATTTTTGTTCTATAATGTTAATAGTAATATGGATTGGGTGAACAAACCTGGCGATGAAGTAAATTTTTAATCTGAAGCATTGCTAATAATATAACCTTTAAAAGAGAAGCTTTTTGAAATGCCTATGCTAGCTTAGCAGGGAGTTAAATTAGATTAGAAGGACTAAAACATTTTACATTAATATCTTTTATATAGTCAAATATGTATACATATTTTCTTTAGTGTATTTATTGAGGAAGAGGCCTACATTTTCTATACAATATGGTTTCTAGTACAGGGAATTTTTTTATCTTTTCAGTTATGTGTGTGTGGGTATTTCAACATTTTATAGATGAGGTAGTTTTAAGAATAAAGCAGTATCTAAGCGGATTCTAATTATAAAGCAGTATGTAGTACTGTCCAGAACAAGCTAACACCAAAGGATGTGCGTGTTGAACAAACAGAACATTTCTAAAAACTTTCCTACAGCTACCCACCTGGGGCTTTGATGTCCTCAGATCTCACAAATGAAGCAAGAAAGGCTGTAAGATCACCCTTTGCTGCCTTTGGAAATTGGAGTTAGTCACTGCATGGAAAAAAGATCTCCAAGTAAAAGCTCGGGTGTTGTGGGATGTGGTTCTGGTGATGCAGAAGGTGCCACACTTTTCTTTTGAGTCATTAGTGAATCTTGACATTAGTGAATCTGTTGTGTTGGAGGGATCATCTTTTGGCTCATCTGCAAGTCATTTTTTGTCTTGGTG
Organism: Trachemys scripta elegans; assembly: GCF_013100865.1. NCBI lineage: Eukaryota > Metazoa > Chordata > Testudines > Emydidae > Trachemys > Trachemys scripta. The sequence goes on from NC_048298.1 coordinate 268,634,638, forward strand.
TTTTTGCTAAATTTCAGTTTAGATAACTTCTCTATACCAACTTACAGAATGTTCCCTTTGCAGTTTCAAATGGCTTCTTTGTCTTATTCTAAATAGTTGTGTCATGGTGCACTGGGGCCCTAGACTGTATATTCTGCTATTTACATAGTATTATATACTAGTATTAGTACTAGTATTAGTACATACTAAACTAAAGAATAATCTGTTAGCCAAAATTCTGATGATATGCAAAGTATTAAACTAAATGATTGATGCACTATACATTAAAATTAATGTTTGGTTCTAGATGTTGTGCATCATTAGGCATTGATTTCAACACTATGAAGCAAGAAGAACAAAACCTATCAAGGGCAGTTGTGAATAAACCTTGTCTAAATCCTATGTAACCTTCAGGGCCTACAGCACTGTATGTATAACCAATTCCAAATGAGATTTGTGCAGTGCCCTTCACACCAGCTCTGTAAAGCACTTCACAATAATCTATTTTTAGCATTTTTACAAAGTGTGTTGTAGTAATTCATTATCATATAAATCTAAATATATACACTATATACATGTGCATACTGACTAAAGCACCACGCTGCTTCACACCACCTTTAATATTGAACCAATCACACAATATAAGGCACTGAAAACACAAAAAGAAGTCTAGCTCATCATATGAGAGTCAGATTCCTCCACCTCCCTGGGTAATGAAAGCAAATGAAGAAAACCTTAGCTTGCTTCTCACTGATGATATAAACTCCCATATCAAGGAAAGTAATCTCCCAAAGCATGCAATAGTCTGACCAATTCTGAGAAACACTGAAGAACTTCAACTATCTCACTAGCAACCCCATCTCATATCTTCCATTCTTGGGCAAGATCATAGAGAAGGTAATGGCAAACGATCCCTAGTGGCATGTAATTGTTGCTAGTATCCCACACTGCTCTCAGTTAGGCTTCAGTTCTGATTACTATTATTATTTACTATTTTTAAGGGCCCAAAGGGTGTGAGATTCACAGAGACAAGTAAATGCATGGTTCCTGCCCTGTAGAGTTTATAATCTGAATTCAGACATGAAAGAGTGAGGCAAGGTCATATACAAACAAACAAAAAAGGGGAGGGAGAAGAAGAGTTGGAGAAAGGTTACAATAATATATTCACATGATTCGCAATAAAGCCTCATGATCGTTCTGTTAAACCATGTCTGTTGTGTTTTATTATAAGGACAGTTCTAGTCATATTGGTGAATGTTCTCCTTATTATATGGACGATGATAAAGCAGCCATACAAATTGTGCTGGATCTACCTACTTTCTTCATCACAGTCATCCAACAGGTACTTTGAGACCATCTTTGGAATAAAGGGGGAATCCAGGAAACTGTTCTCAGATGACTTTGCTCATTCCTCTCCATTCATTGCATTCAATGCCGCAGGTTTGTGATAAGAAGCTGCTCCGCCTCACCAAAAGCCTGGTCCTGTAGAGTACCACAGAGTTCAATATTCGTCCTATTCTACACACATATGAAGCCATTAGGAGACACTGTGCAATTCAAATGCCAAAAGTAAGCAAGCTGCTATGCCTACCATTGTAACCTACAGCTGATAATACCATCTTCCAACTATCCAGTGTCTGGATAAGTACGTTGATCTTTCATATTAGGTCCAACTAAAATGGAGGTGATTCAAGAGGAAATAATTTTCAAAATCTTGCAGCATCAATGCATGATTTCAACTTGGCCAAGAGCGTCTGCTCAGCAATTATCAAGGAAGTACACAGATCGGGACGAATACTTGACTCAGCACTATACTTGGACACTTCAAGCTACAGTAGTTACCAAAAATATTTTCTTCCAGTTGGCAGTGATAATGTGTTATGCCTTTCTTATTACAAGTAAAGTTTAATGCTATCTACCCAGGGCTCACTACATTGGTTTCCTAGAGAACAATGCTTTAATTCCAAGATATTGGTTGCTCTCTGTGGCACTAGACCAAGAATTCTAAATGAACTTCTCTTGTCAAGAGATTGTGATGTCCCTTTATAGCCAAGTTTCACAGGAACGACTCATAGATTCATACATACGGTGACCAGATGTCCCGATTTTATAGGGACAGTCCCGATATTTGGGGCTTTTTTTTATATAGCCGCCTATTACCCCTTACCCCTTGTCCCGATTTTTCACACTTGCTATCTGGTTACCCTATTCATACACTATAAATCCAGAAGGGACCATTGTGATCATCTAACCCTACCTCGCCTATAGCACAGGCCACAGAAATTCCCTGAATTAATTCCCATTTGAACTAGAGGATACAATAATAGAAATGCAGGGCTGCAAGGGACCTCAATAGGTCAGCAAGTCCAAGCCTCCTGTGCAGAGACAGGACCAAGTACACTTAGACCATTCTTAACTGTCATATTCTGGGTGGCAATCGAGACCAGTAAGGGGTAGGTCACTGCCTGCCCTGTAATGCTGCGTGCCTGAAATAGACTAATAGACTTTAAGGCCAGAAGGGACCATCATTATAATCTAGTCTGACCTCCTGCACATTGCAGGCCACAGAACCTCACCCACTAACTCCTGTAATAGACCCGTAATGCATAAATGTTCTGCTGCTGTGGCTCACAGCCTGGACACAGACAATTAACAGACAAGCATGCAATATCCCGAATCTGTGTGCTTTGCAGCTCTGGTTCAGCACTCTGACCCCAGCACCCTGCCTACAACACAGCAGCCCCCCTCTAGTCTCTATCACCCAGTTACCTCATGTAGGGATGACTCCAAACACACTCCCAGTCCTGAATTTCCCCAAAACAGTGTGTTTTGCAATGTCCAGCCCTTTTCTCAACCATCCAGAGGAAAAATACGGTTCTTTTGGTTCTCTAAAGAGATATAATGCACAGATTATCACTAAATGGAATAAACTAACACTTTAAATCAAACACAGCACTGGGTTGATTAAATTAAAAATAAAATGAGTTTATTAACAAAAGGAGATAGGCTTTTAAGTAAGTTCAAATATAAAGGACAGCGTTAAAAATGGTTACATGTAAATAAAAGTGAAAAACACTTTCTAGTGGCTAAGACTTAATACAACAAGCTACAGCCTTTGTTCAAGGCAGTTTCCTTACTGATCTACTTTCCAGCAAGATGGCTGACCACACCTATGGTCAGGCTCTCCCACAAAATCCAAAGTACACTGTTCCTTGGTCTTATTGAAAGATCCCATGGGCTTTTTTGCCCCTCTCTTATGTAGTTCAGTGAATCTTTGAAATGGATTCTTCTGGAGATGACTCGCCCTGTGCCCTCAAAGTAAAATGCAGTCAAGCTGTGAGGAAGAAGACATGGAGTTTCCTCATGAAGGAAGTTTCATGCTAGTTTCTTCCCCCTCTGGTGTTTGCTAAAATGCACATTGATCTGTCTCCTGCAATCTCCTCCCTGTGCTTTGACGCTCAGTGGTTAACCCCCACCCCTTGTTGGCTTGATGGTATAGTTTATTTTCTGTGTAAATTGCATTCCCATGGTCTCTTAATGTACCTTGGAAGCACCTTCAAGGTGGCAGAACCACATTCCTTTGTCTAGGGTGGGGTAACTTCAGCCCTGTCTGGCAGACACACTGCAAGAACATAGTATCCAATATGTTTGTAATTTTGAATTTGTCCTCCATACATACACCACACAATAATACTAATGATCAGTATGTGATTAGCTTTCTGTTGATATCTTACATGAGACATTTTAGATACAGATTATGACATTTGTGAATTGGGTACACTCAATTGGTCAGGCCAGCTGAAACTCACTACCAGATACCAGTGAGCCCCTGGCCGTCTTGCATTGGGATACCTTTAGGGTCACACTAATCTGTTCTTAAAAACCTCCAATGATGAGGGTTCCTTCCTTTTGGAAGCCTATTCCAAAGCTTAACTACCCTGATAGTTAGAAAGATTTTCCTAATATTTAACCTAAATCTTCCTTGCTGCTGATTAAGCCCATTACTTCTTGTCCTGCCTTTGATGGAAATGGAGAACAATTGATCACCATTCCCTTTATAACAGCCATTAACATAGTTGAAGACTGCTATCAGGTTCCCCCGCCCCCTGCCAGGTCTTTTTTCAAGACTAAACTTGCCCACATTTTTTTACCTTTCCTCATAGTTCTGGTTTTCTAAATCTTTTATCATGTTTGCTACTTTCCTCTGGACTCTCTCCAGTTTGTCCACATCTCTGCTATAGCGTGGCACCCAAAATTAGACACAGTAGTCCAGATTAGGCCTCAGCAATGCTGAATTCAGTGGCAAAATTGTCTCCCATTTCTTACACGTGATGCTCCCATTAATATACCCCAGAATTATATTAGCCTTTTTTTCGCAACTGTATCACATTGTTGACTCATATTCAATTTGTGATCCACTATAACCTCCCTATCCTTTTCAGCAATACTACCACCTAGCCAGTTAGTCCCCATTTTGTAGTTGTGCATTTGATTTTTTTCCTTCTTAAGTGTAGTACTTTGCACTTGTCTCTTATTGAATTTTATCTTGTTGATTTCAGACCAATTCTCTAACATGAGAAGTTTGTTTTGAATTCTAATCCTGTCCTCCAAAGTGCTTGCAACCCCTCTCAGCTTGGTGTCATCTGAAAATTTTATAACCATACTCTTCACTTCATTATCCAAATCATTAAAGAAGATAATGAATAGTATGAGACCCAGGACTGACCCCTGCAGACCCCACTAGATACGCCCTTCCAATCTGACAGTGAACCATTGATGACTACTCTTTGAATATGGTCTATCAGACAGTTTTATACCCACCTTATAGTAACTTCATCTAGCCCACATTTCCCTAGTTTGCTTATGACAATGTCGTAAGGGACTGTGTTCAAAGCCTTACTACAATCAAGATATATCATACCCACTGCTCCCCACCCCCCCACCATCTGCTAGATCAGTAACTCTGTCAAAGAAGGAAATTTAGGTTGGTTTGGCATGATTAGTTCTTGACATAACCTTCCTGGCTATTCCTTATAACCCTATTATCTTCTACGTGCTTACAAATTGATTGTTTATAATTGTTCCAGTATCTTTCCAGGTATCAAAGGCTGACAGGTCTATAATTCCCTGGGTCATTATTGTTTCCCTTTTTAAAGATAGCTACTATGTTTTCCCTTCTCCAGTCCTCTGGGACCTCATCCATCCTCCATGAGTTCTGGAAGATAATTGCTAATGGTTCTGAGATTGCTTCAGCTAGGTCCTTATGTACCCTAGGATGAATTTCAGCAGGTCCTGCCAACTTGAATACATCTAACTTATTCAAATATTCTTTAACTTATTCTTTTCCTTTTTTGCTTGTATTCCTTCCTTTTTGTTGTTAATATTAATTGTATTGAGTATCTGGTAACTATTCACCTTTTTAGTGAGGACTGAAGCAAAATAGGCATTAAACACCTCAGCCTTCTTTGATGTCCTCAGCTATTGCTCTTCTTCTGCACTAGAGTCCTTACACTTTCCTTCATCTTTCTCTTGCTCCTAATGTACTGAAATAACTTCTTATTGCCTTTTATGTCCCTTGCTAAGTTTTGTGCCTTAGTGTTTCAGATTTTGTCCCTACCTACTTGTGCTATCCTTTTGTACTCCTCCTTAGCAATTTGTCAATGTTTCCTCTTTTTGTTGGGTTCCTTTTTGATATTCAGGTCATCAAAGAGGTCCTGATGTAGTCATATTGGTTTCTTCCTATTCCTCCTACCTTTCCTTTGCATTGGGATAGTTTGCTGTTGTGAATTTAATACCCTCTTCTTGAGGAAATTGCCAGCTCTCCTGAATTCCTCTGTCCCTTATATTTCCTTCCCTTGGGACTTTACCTACCAGTTCTTAGAATTTGTTAAAGTCTACATTTTTTTGAAATCCATTGTCCTTTTTCTGCTGCTCTGGCTCATTCTTTTCCTTAGAATAATGAAGTCATCATTTCATGATCACTAAGGCTATGATTTTGTTATGGAGGGCGAGGAAGTCACAGATTCCATGACTTCCAAAGACCTCCATGACTTCAGCCCCTGGCAGCTGTGAGCTACAGGTTACCCCCACCACCCGAAGTGGCAGGGCCCCCGAGCTCCGAGCCGCTGTGGGTGGAAGGGGTACTCCACAGCTCCCAGCCGCTGCAGGTGGCAGGGAATCCCCGCAGCTCCCCACTGCCCCCGCAGGTGGCAGGCAGACCCCAGCAGCTTAGGTGGTGGGGCCCCTCCAGAGTTCCCAGCCGGCCCGGCAGCTGCCAATTTTGTCATGGATATTTTTAGTAAAAGTCAGGGACAGGTCACAGGCTTCCGTGAATTTTTCTTTATTGCCTGTAACCTGTCTGTGACTTTTACTAAAAGTATCTGTGACAAAATTTTAGGCTTAATGATCACTTTCACCCAAATTGCCTTCCACTTTCAGATTTGCAACCCATTCCTCTTTGCTGTTTAGAATCAAGTCTAAAATGGCTGTTTTTCCAACAGATGTCTTGGTAGTTAAAGTTCCCCATTACTACCAGGATCTGTGTTTTGGATATTTCAGTTGTTTGTTCTAGAAATGCCTCATCCACCTCCTTTTCCTAATTTGGTGGTCTATAGTAGACCCCTGTCACTCCTATTTTTCTCCTTTTCTCTTTACCCAGAGACTTTCAACTGGTCTGCCTCTCACCTCTTTCTGGCCCTCAGAACAAATGTATATATTCTTGATGCATAATGCCACACCTCCTTCCTTTTTATCCTGCCTGTCCTTCCTACAAAAGTTATACCCCTCTATACCAATATTCCAGTCATAGATCCACTATCATTTATTAAAACATCTAATCTTGAATTAAGCATTTCCATGATTATGAAACACAGAAAATTTCAGCTGCAAGGGTCAAATTCATTAAAGCAGTCAACAGAACTTTCTCAAGAACTGGCTCAAGACTATGAATTCCCTTCCAGAGAATGTAAAAATGACCACAGAAATTTCAACTCAACCCCTCTGACCAATACCCTCAAGCAGAAAAAGTAAACAGGAAAACAATCCTCATTCTTTTACAATTCTTCATTCACTTCAAAAGTCTGGGACAAGAGAGGGGCTGTGCAGCCTGACAAAAGGCCAATAGAGTCACCGTTTTTGGGGGGGGGATTGGATTAAGGAGGGGCAGAGAGTTGTTCAAGCAGCTGTCAGACCTGCTAGCATGGATCTAGTCATGTCTTTTAAAATGTATCCCCTTTCACGCTGATGTTATGTGAAAATGGTACCATTTTCATGAAGAAAATTTAACTGTCTGGAAAGTTTTAGGTCACATCTGGTGACTTTTGACTGAAAAAAACTCTTGCTCTGTAGATGTATTTTCCCAAGAGCTCTCAGCTTTACTGAAAACAAGGGAAGTTAATAATCCTAAATACATCTCCTCCACTGAGTAATCTTATTGACTCCAATAGGACTACACAGGTGAGTGATACAAGCAGGAGCTAGGTTCTTTTCATTCAGTTTTCCACCTCCACATCAGGCCAGGAAGAAAATGGAAAAAAAAAAATCAGATGAAGTAGAAAAATGAGATTTAGAATAGGGAGGGGAGATGTTGGGTCTGATCGTTGTAGTTATCCTGACATTTCAAAATGCTTTGCATTCTTTGGTCTGATCCTGCTTATTTTGAAGTCATTGTCAAAACTCTAAACTTCAACTGGAGCAGCATGGGGGCCTGTTATCCGATAGCTCCATTTTAGGAATGGACAGCTAAATCGCTTAGTCTCAGAAGTCCTCCTGATTATAGTATGGCAAAGAGAGCTCAGTCTGAATAAAAATCTATGCAGACTGGGGGAACAAACACAATTTTGGGATTTGGGATATCTTAAGTTCTAAATTGAGTCTGCTGCTACCGTGCTTCCATGTTGCCTGGGGGAAATCACTTCCTCCGCCTCAACTTTCCCATCTGTAAAATGGGGACACAAATTCTTGTTTACCTACCTCTGAGGAGTATTGTGAGGAATAATTAGCTCATGTTTGTACACTACTTTGAATATGTAATAAACAATATTGCTTATTATGATAGTAATAGACTTTTATGAGCTTGAAGTTTATCACCCTGAATTTATTAAACTGTGTCATTTAAAGATCTGAGTCACTTATTATAGTGTCCTAACCGACAATGACTGATATTTCACGGGCTGTTGAGAATAGGCAAAATCCCCTTTCCTCCCCAGTTATACCCCTCCCTCCCTTTCCTGACACCTCTTCCCCACCAAAAAAAAAAAAAAAAAATCCATTATGATTGCTGGGAAAAGACAAACACCAGGGTCCTGATTCTCTTTGTCTCTGTTTTTCTTCTCTCTGCAATGAAGGCCACAAGTTCACATTTAAAAGAAACCCTTTGAGATTTGTATGGATGATAGTTTCTCCGAAGCAGCTGGAAGCACATTTTTATGACAATATCTGATTTTGTTTACAAAGGCCAAGCCCAGCTCTCTTGTGAATCTCTAGGGGAATGCTTTTAAGTTTTATTCAGTTAATTCAAAACACTGGAGCAGTAAAAAAGGTGCTTAGACGTACACTGTAAAAATGGTGATTTATGGTTTCAGTGACTTTGATAGCTTTATTAGATTAAATTATTTATTGCTAGGGATTCAAGCAAAGAGTAAATGCAAACCCAAAAGTGTTACTCTTTGTTATCTTTTTGAAAAAAGATTTTTCTTCTTCCCTTTCTGCATTGTTTCTAACCAAATAGACTAATTTTATGCATTTGAAATATATGTCCCTGATGGAAAATTACACACCACTACTCAACACCCTCTGAGAGGTTGTATACACGAAAGGCCTCTTCTTTACTAGCATTTCACTTTTCAAAGTCTTGTAAGCATACAAATTAAAGTGTCATCATACTGGACAACTAAGCCGTACAACTACCATTCTTTAGTTACTATAGGGGCTGGCTGCTGGTTTGGGGGCTAAAACTTGCTCCTATTGAAATCAATGACAAAACTCTTAATGACTTCAGTGGAATCTGGATCATCCCTTGATTCCTGTTTTACTTACCTTCTTTTCACTTTTACATTATGACCATGCCTGGATCTTACTGTTCATACTTAGGCAAATAATCTATCAGAGTTAATATTTTCATAATGTAGGTTTTTATTTGTTATTTATTTCCTCTGTCTATACAGTGCCTAGCACCATGGGGCTCCAATCGTCAATATCCTTAGGCGTTATCATAATAAACATGATTAATAATATTGAATTCATATCCCTGTATCTTATACAAAAGAGATTAACAATACACATTTCCAAGACACGTTCAGCTTCCACATTGATCTTGAATTCTAGTTTTTCTTCAGTCATAACCCCCAGTGTGGACAAAAATCTAATTTTGTTCAGTGAGTAGCTCCGGTAATCCATACTAATGGGTCCTCCACTCTCTACAGGTGACTGAAAGGAAGACTGACAAATCAGAAGAAGCATCTCCCAGCACAGGAGTCAGTGTTGGTAGCACACAGGAACCTGTTTCCGCTTTGCCTCATGGAGGTGTGACACACTTCTGCTCAGGAGCACTTTTTTTTTCTTCTTCAGATGACACCTGTACAAAATGAAATATGGGTATAAGTGGGCCTTTACTAACCGCTCCATCTGCAATGGAGTCAGACAGAGGCATAAAAGCAGTCCAAGCTTTTGGTGTATGATTCTCATTTACTCTGGTACTGTAGAAGAACCTTAAAGTGAATGCAACGTGCTTTCATCTGACACTGGATTACTATAATTCATGCCCCCTTTCCAGTGTAATGTTTTTAAAGAGTCAAAGGGTAAGTTTTCACCATTTGTGTATTTCACAAACAGCTATTATTAATTATTTACATTTCCTTAGCACTCGGAGGCCCAGTCTCAAAGGGGTGGTATGAACATATAGTGAGAGTCAGACCCTTTCCCAAGGAGTTTCCAGTCTAAACTGAGACAACTTGACTTGCACAAGCTGGCACAGCAGGTCAGCAGCCAAATTCGGAACACATGAAACACAAGTCTTTTGAGTCCTAGTCCAAAGCACTATCTACTGGACCAATGGTACAGGGAGCACAGACAAGAGAAGGAGGAGATAAACCATATCGCATGAAGGGAAGAAGATATGGTCTCCACAACTTTCAGAAAACTGCTCATAATTTTAAGATAAGACAGAGCTGACTGACAGATAGAAAATGTGATTCATGAATAAAAGCAGCATGCCTGGTTCATTGTTTGCGGGATCAGTAGCTGGATATTCATGGAAATATTTGCAAATCCCAGAAGTTTCATTAATTTTAGCACGTATAATTATTTACTCAGAACTTCATAGTGGAAGTGTATGTTAGTTTATGTGCTTGTTTAAAGATTCAGTCATCCAGTCAGAGAGTAGGAACAGTAGCATGTGACTAGATTACCATTCCCACCCCAAGAATACAGAATAGTGGAGGTGAACAACTTATTGGCTGAAATTTGTTTGCAAAAATTATTTGGTAAACATTTGCAGCAAAACGGGCCAAATTCAATGAAAATGTTATTTGCACTAAATAATTTGGCCAGCTTTAATAAGACTAATTTAGGTTTAGATATCACTGAGTAAGAAAACAGTATATTGGGTAATATGGCTGATAATGTTTTCCCCTCCCCACCCCCCAATACTATGCATTATTAAAGATTGAATGCTGTTAAAATGAAAATCAGAAAATGAACAGGCAGGACAATATGACTCTAGTATGCTGATTCCACTGTACAAAATATCATTAGCGAAGTTGCTGCAGAGTTTTGGAAGAAGGAACTGTCAATTCATCTGATAACACTGCACTTTCCACAAGTATCTGAGGCGAGTTATACATTAAATTCCCCATCAAGTTCAGTTTCCTCAGCATCTTTGGTGAAAGAGGAGCCAGGATTTTTAGATATCCCAGTTCCAGTTATTCCTGGAAAGCTCCAAAAGAGCTTGGCAAAGAATGACATGACTGATATCCTCCTCAGAAATGGAGAAAACAGACAATGCAATCCAAGTCTTGGAAGGAATTGGCATCCATGCGCCATGGTAGTTTGGGCCAAAATCAGAAGATAAAGTAATTCTGTCATTACTATGAAATGTAAGGGGGCTTTCCATTATTTGAAAAGATTTAGACTTTGAAAATAGGCTACTGGAAAATGATTAATCTTGCTTATTTAAATATATCCATTACATTACACACCGCCCATTCTGGGCTCTAGGTAGTTTTCCCATGTATTAAAAGTTCAGTTCTGATAAATGACCTAGTAAAGAGTGAATGCAAGTAACTACATTAATTATTCTGTCTCTATCTTCAGTGGTTATTTTATGGGGTTATAAAAGGGAACTCCCTAAGTGTGGTCTACATACAGTTTTGTAACGATTTAACTATATTGTTTTCTAAGTTTCTATAATGAAATCAGCGTAAGAAACTATGTGTAGACCACCCTGAACTGTTTTCAAGCAAAACTAATGGACTTGTCTCAGAAACCTATGTGGATTAAATCCAAGTGTAAAACAAACAAACCAACAAAAACCTGCTGGTCCCACCCTAAACTGGTCCAAACAAGGAGCCGGGTGACATGCGGACATTTTTGGTACATAAAGTACCTTAAAACCCTCTGAATTTAAAAATATAAAACACATTTTCCCATGAGAAGTAAGTGATGCTTTTGAGTCTGGAAGTAAGCAGTAAACTGCGGTGTTAAGGGGTGGGTTCTGCTACTTTTATTCAGGAGGAATACCTTACTCCACAGTGCACCCACTGAAATCAAGATGTGTAAGTTTATCAAAATCTGTCTACTAGTGAATACTTCTAGGACCAATATGAATTCTGTACTGGTAGCCATGGAAAATTCTCTCTCTTCATTGGGATTCAAATGTGACTTCTTGCCAGAAACTTCGGTGCTTGCGGAATCTGATTTCTGTTTCTGAACAGGCGGATTGTTGTCAATATTATTTTCCTGAACTGCTGTGGGAAGAATTTACACATGTTCAGTGGGACAGTTTTGATATAGGAGAGAGATCAGCAAGGCTGATAGATGAGGAATAATTATAACAGGGTTGGCATAAAATGAAGGAAGTGTAAAAAATACAGAACAACAATGTTTTATGGTTACAGCATAAATATATTTAATATTCAGAATATGATTTTTAGCAAGGCCAGACTAAGAGGAATGATGAATGAGTTTTACCCATCATCCATTTTTCCCTCCACAGTCTGTGAAGTAATATGATTATTAGGAATTATTAGGTAGGAATATATGATCATGATTAATATTGCACTCATATTGTTTTATATGGGGATCTCAATGCATTTTATAAATATTAATAAATTTAGTATCACTGCATCCGCTGAGATACAATAAGTAAGCATTTTAATCTTCATTTTCCAAATGAGGAAACTGAGGCACAGAGTAGTTAAATTACTTGCCTAAAGTAATGCATGAAACTGGGTCAGAGCTCAGAAAAGAACTCAGGTCTCTTGTATTTCAGTCTTGAGCCTGAACAACAAGACTATGCTTTCTCTCTGAAGAGAGAAATTGAATGACAGTATGAATGGAGCAAAAGAAATACTATGGCAAGGAATGCTATAATTCAATATAGAATAGATGCAATGCTTACAAAAATGAATAGCACTTACTTGAAAGTCTGCATACATAAGAGGAGAGAGAAGAAAAGCAATTTGGCATTTATGATGGACATGCTCTCTAATAATAATGTCATTTTTGCAGATGAAATAGCTAGGGAAAAGCAGGTGGGAAATTTCCAGTAAAACTGAGTGAGCATCAGAAATGAATCAAATTATTGTGGAGGCAACACTGGCAATTACTGCAGCTTTGTCAATGCACTTATGACACCTTAGATAAATAAAGTGATTCCCCACCCTCCTTCAGCAGTGAGGAAAGTTTTCATTTTGTTTCTGCCAGGAATGAGAGAGAAAATTACGACTGTTTACTTGGAATAAGAACTGGAAATACAGCAGTAGGCCTTTAAACTTGTCAGTTATCTTAGATAAGTGTTTGCAACAAAACAACTTCCATACTTGCACAATTAGTTAGTAAAGGGAATTAAGGTAGTAGGGTGTAGTAAACTTATCTATATAGTTCATGTAAAACTGGGAAATTTAAGTACTACCCATAAAAGTTTCTGAAGACAGGACTAAAGAATTAATTTAATTCCTACAGGTCAGAGCTGGAGTTCTGTGTAAAGAAAAGAACGGACACCACAAGTAGCTATTGAAAGAATATATTGTGTGGGAAAGGAAGGAAGTTGACACATTCAGTCTGAATAATTTAATTTAAATTGCTGGATATTATAGTACAAATCACAGCACATTTATTTAGAAGGTAAAACATAAGCATACCAAGCTAATGGAGAGAAGATGGCTAAGAAAAAATAGAAATGACTCCACAGCCAATTATATAAAACAATGTATCATTGAGTGCTGAAAAAAGTGTCAGTCAAATAGAACCCAAGATAATTTTCATTGAACAGGAGAGGGAATCAAGTTAACTATGCTTGGAGTTGATAATAAGTAATATTAGAAGGTTTATTGTAGTCAGTGACAGTAATACAAGAAAAGAATGACACTGATATAGAAATAATTGAAGAAATTAGTTGCCTGACATCCATAAGAAAGCATTACTTCCAATAAAGTTAAATATGCAGTCAATCAGTTCAAGCAAGGACAGTCTCCTGGGAAGAATGGGGAGACCACAGTAAGTGATATGCTATTGCTAATGACCTATAAGTTAGTAGGAAATGTTTAATAACAAGCTTTATGGAAGTTTCAGATATCACCAGTCACCACTGGTAGATAGATAGCAGTTGAGTGGAATACAATGGTCAGCTCAGCATGGCACTGTCCATGAGGATGCTGAGAGACACTCCCTTCTGCCACTCCAGAATGACAAGATTGAATCTGGCTATGGTGGAGTCATGCAACCCCAAGAGGTATTAAAAAGAAATCAGTCTTAAACTGTCAAGATTTAGGGCTTCATTGGTGATTTACGCCAGCAGAAGATCTGGCTTATTAGCTTCCAGTTAAGCTGTCTTAGTCAGGGAGGGATACATAGACTGATAGAGCTTTTTTAGCTTGTTGAAGTCATTTCAGGACACAGTAAAAACATTTTTAGGGGATTTTTTAGACTGCCATGGGATTCAGATGTCCAGATTCCATACATGGTTTTAAATGCTAAATCCTTCACTTTTTTGCAAACAAACTTTTTTAAATCAATTTATCAAGTGTGAGTTTTTAGTCACAGCTGTGGGTAATGTATCTGTCTGAAACATGAAGACATTGTACAGATCTTTGACAGACTATCTCATAAGGGTTTATTTGGTGTAGCATATCAGGCCATATTATGGAGATAGTGTGTGAGATCCTCAGCTCCGCTTTTGCCTTTTTAAGACATGTAAAAAAAGGCCAGAGTGGCAAAAAGGGGCTCTTAAAAGGCTCTTATCAAGCCAGGGGAACTGTGGAAGACAGCCATAAGGCTCCCCTCTGAGTGCCCCCTCATCAGCTGTTGGTATGAGAGTGTGGTGGGGGCAGGGCCAAAGCACATATCACAAATTTGGGGTAGTGTTATGGCCCATAAAGTAGCCCAGGGAGGCTACTGTCACTTAGGTCACAAGGCTGTCTCAGTTATTGGCATAGAATACGCTTATTAAGTTTGCAGATGATACCAAACTGGGAGGGATTGCAACTGCTTTGGAGAATAGGGTCATAATTCAAAATGATCTGGACAAATTGGAGAAATGGTCTGAGGTAAACAGGATGAAGTTTAACAAAGACAAATGCAAAGTGCTCCACTTAGGAAAGAACAATCAGTTTCACAGATACAGAATGGGAAGAGACTGACTAGGAAGGAGTACGTCAGAAAGGGATCTAGGGGTTATAGTGGACCACAAGCTAAATATGAGTCAACAGTGTGATGCTGTTGCAAAAAAAGCAAACGTGATTCTGGGATGCATTAATGGGTGTGTTGTGAACAAGACACGAGAAGTCATTCTTCCGCTCTACTCTGCGCTGGTTAGGCCTCAACTGGAATATTGTGTCCAGTTCTAGGAGCCACGTTTCAAGAAAGATGTGGAGAAATTGGAGAGGGTCCAGAGAAGAGCAACAAGAATGATTAAAGGTCTAGAGAACATGACCTATGAAGGAAGGCTGAAAGAATTGTGTTTGTTTAGTTTGGAAAAGAGAAGACTGAGAGGGGACATGATAGCAGTTTTCAGGTATCTAAAAGGGTGTCATAAGGAGGAGGGAGAAAACTTGTTCATCTTCGCCTCTAAGGATAGAAGAAGAAGCAATGGGCTTAAACTGCAGCAAGGGAGGTTTAGGTTGGACATTAGGAAAAAGTTCCTAACTGTCAGGGTGGTTAAACACTGGAATAAATTGCCTAGGGAGGTTGTGGAATCTCCATCTCTGTAGATTTTTAAGAGTAGGTTAGATAAATGTCTGTCAGGGATGGTCTAGACAGTATTTGGTCCTGCCATGAGGGTAGGGGACTAGACTCGATGACCTCTCGAGGTCCCTTCCAGTCCTAGAATCTCTGAATCTATGTAAGTTACTCTGCAGGCCTTTTCACCCTCCACAGTAACCTCACATTGGAAGGGTGCAAAAGTATCTTAAAATCACCTTAGCTTCCTCTCCCCTGGGCTGCAAGTTCTGGGTTGCGTCTCCTCTAGAGGCACAGCACAGAATCTCACCCAATAGGCAGAGCTTTGCAGTGGTGGCTTTCAATGGTTCCTTTACTATTGTGTCCATAGATACTATAGTTCAGAGTAATTTCTACATTTATAGGCATATGTGCAGAATATTTTAGGACATGCCATAGTGCTCCCTCCCATGTGTGTGTGTGGGGGGAGGAGGGAGAGCACAACAGGGGACCAGAGTGGCAGGAAAACTCAATGAGGTCAATCTCATGAGGTTTCCTATACAACTTCCTGGGGTGAGAGAAGGAGTGGGAAAAGGCAAAGAGTTTGGAAGGGGTGAGGCCTTTTCACTGGTTGCTCTCATTCTAAAAGAGGGGCTTATATTTGGAAGTGTTATCAACTTTTAGTTATAGCTCTGCAAACATAACAATCTAATATGAAAATATACAGATTAGAGACGCAGGACACAGTGATCTGGGTGAATGCCAGACTCTTTATTTCCAATTTACACAGACTCTTACCTCCTTACTCTATATGCCCCATAGTGGCTACCCTGAACGTGGTTCTAAATATTCACAACTAACACCGCATAAAGACCATATGAAAAATAACTCTACATGGAAACTATTAAAACCCTTGCAACAGAATTAGGCCCAATCCTTAGTTGGTATAAATGAGCATAGGTCCCTGTGACAGAGTGCTGAGGCCTCACAGATGAATCGGCACCCGGTCACTGTAGTCTCAGTTTCCCCAGTGATGGCTGATTGAGGAAATAGGGAGCTAATCAAATAGGGAGGCTGGGTGGGTTAAGGAATTAATTGGCTCACTATCTTGATAAAAGGCAGGAAGACAGTGCTAGGGTGAGAGGACAGCACTAGCAGTGTCTGGATCAAAGGAGATCCCAAGTAAGGGAGAGCTCTTTTCCTGTCAGGTTAGAAGGTTATAGGAATTAGGACTGTTGTGATGAAATGTATCAGTGCTGGCGGAAGGGATTTGAGTAAATTATACAGAGTGGACACTAAAAGAAGAAAGTTTGAGCAGTTCCTGGGCCAGCTAAGGATGTGGGACAAGTATTTTGTCAAGTCAATGAAGCTATACCCACTTACATCAGCTAAGGACCTGGCCCCAGTGTCTATATTTCATCATACAGGCATCTTGTTGATTAATATTTTAGGTGCCTGACTAAAATAGATTGACATGCTAGTGTTTATTACCTTACATTTTAAAATACCTCAAATGTAGTATGAAGATACTGCTCTCAATAGAAACCTTATACAAGTAAAATTAGATAATTTTGAAGGCAACATTTTAAATATTGTTTACATGTATGAAATGTACAATATTTTAGTCAAGGGTTGAATCTGAATGTAATCACATTGAGGCTTCCCCAGCAATGCCCTGCCACAATCAGCTCCTGCCACAGCAGCCCCAGTCAGGGGAAATGGGTTGGGCTGGGTAAATTAGCCTAGGTTTGCCTAATCACTGACTGCAGCTGCCAGCCTCATTAGGCGGGAGCTACAAGGCTGGGAGGAAGTGAGTGAAAAGCGGGGTGGAGACTAGGAGGCTCAGGGAGAGGTAGGTGCCTATTATTCTGTTGCTGACAAGACCTGTGCTAGGCCAAGCTATTGTACATAGCATGTATATCAGTGTTTCTCAAACTGGGGTCACCGCTTCTGTAGGGAAAGCCCCTGGCAGGCCGGTTTGTTTACCTGCCCCGTCCGCAGGTCCAGCCGATCACAGCTCCCACTGGCTGCGGTTTGCTGCTCCAGGCCAATGGGGGCTGCAGGAAGCGGTGCGGGCTGAGGGACTTACTGGCCGCCGCTTCCAGCAGCCCCCATTGGCCTGCAATGGCGAACTGCAGCCAGTGGGAGCCGCGATTGGCTGGACCTGCAGATGGGGAAGGTAAACAAACCAGCCCAGCCCGCCAGGGGCTTTCCCTACACAAGCGACAACCCCAGTTTGAGAAATACTGATGTATATAGTAGAAGACTGGTGGTAGGAAACTGACACAAATAAAGAGCATGGAAGTTGTACCAGCTTAGAGTGTTCCTGAGTCTATGAGAAGCAGAGCGAAGGGGCTAGATATGCAGGGGCACCCCGTTACCCACATACTACAATTAAAAAAAAATGTATGTATATCACACAAACACACACAGTAAGTTGGTTTTTGTTTTTGCCATCTAGTCAACACTGCAAAGGTATGTCACAGTGCAATAATTTTTCATGCTACATTGAACATTCTGGTTTTCATCCTTCAAACTGCACTAAATGCTCACATGAGTGCTAGATATGTTTTAACAGATTGTGTGAGTAGTTAAGCTTATTTGCCTCTCTCTAGCTCACCAGTTAGCAATCAATTCTTTGAAAATGGTCAGTCAGTTGACACGGAGGGGGAAAAACAGACTCAAGAAAAATGAAGGCATCTATCTATGGCAAATACAACTTAGATGGGGCTACTATAAAGTGGGTGCATAACTGGCTGGATAACCGTACTCAGAGAGTAGTTATTAATGATTCCTAATCCTGCTGGAAAGGTATAACAAGTGGGGTTCTGCAGGGGTCTGTTTTGGAACCAGTTCTGTTCAATATCTTCATCAACGACTTAGATAGTGGCATAGAACAGGGGTCGGCAACCTCTGGCACGCGGCTCACCAGGGTAAGCACACTGGCGGGCCAGGCCAGTTTATTTACATGCAGGCACGGTAGGTTCGGCCGATCGTGGCCCCAACTGGCCACGGTTCGCCGTCCCAGGCCAATAGGGGAGGTGGGAAGCGGCGCAGGCGAGGGATGTGCTGGCTGCGTCTTACCGCCGCCTTTATTGGTCTGGGATGGTGAACTATGGCCAGCAGGGGCCGCGATTGGCCAAACCTGCCGTGTCAGCAGGTAATTAAACTGACCCGGCCCGCCAGGGTGCTTACCCTGGTGAGCCACGTGCCAGAGGTTGCCGACCCATGGCATAATAAGTACACTTATTAAGTTTGCAGATGATACCAAACTGGGAGGGATTGCAACTGCTTTGGAGGATAGCATCAAAATTCAAAATGATCTGGACAAATTGGAGACATGGTCTGAGGTAAACAGGATGAAGTTTAACAAAGACAAATGCAAAGTGCTCCACTTAGGAAAGAACAATCAGTTTCACACATACAGAATGGGAAGAGACTGTCTAGGAAGGAGTATGGCAGAAAGGGATCTAGGGGTTATAGTGGACCACAAGCTAAATATGAGTCAACAGTGTGATGCTGCTGCAAAAAAAGCAAATGTAATTCTGGGATGTATTAACAGGTGTGTTGTGAGCAAGACACGAGAAGTCATTCTTCCACTCTACTCTGTTCTGGTTAGGGTTCAGCTGGAGTATTGTGTCCAGTGCTGGGCACCGCATTTCAAGAAAGATGTGGAGAAATTGGAGAGGGTCCAGAGAAGAGCAACAAGAATGATTAAAGGTCTAGAGAACATGACCTATGAAGGAAGGCTGAAAGAATTGTGTTTGTTTAGTTTGGAAAAGAGAAGACTGAGAGGGGACATGATAGCAGTTTTCAGGTATCTAAAAGGGTGTCATAAGGAGGAGGGAGAAAACTTGTTCATCTTCGCCTCTAAGGATAGAACAAGAAGCAATGGGCTTAAACTGCAACAAGGGAGGTTTAGGTTGGACATTAGGAAAAAGTTCCTAACTGTCAGGGTGGTTAAACATTGGAATAAACCGCTGAGGGAGGTTGTGGAATCTCCATCTCTGGAGATATTTAAGAGTGGGTTAGATAAATGTCTATCAGGGATGGTCTAGACAGTATTTGGTCCTGCTATGAGGGTAGGGGACTGGACTCTATGACCTCTTGAGGTCCCTTCCTAGAGTCTATGAATCATTTATGAACTGGCTTTCTGTCAGTGAAAATGGAATTTACCTTCTCTGATGTGGCCCTCATGATCCAAATCAGGTGGACTACCTAAGGGAGGCAAGACAGGCCACAAATTATGTAATGGTGGTATTGTGTTGCATGATATCATTGGAACCAGAATGGGGAAAAACATCTCTGAATATTAGTAGCTCCTTCATGTGAAAAGGTCATTTGACAATTGCAAAGTAAAATATAAAAGCATTAAATAACACTACATTCTGTTTGAGTAGCAAATGTTAGTCACCTATTGGACTTCACAACATTGTGGAATTCTTTGCAATTCCAGGCCCAGTCCTGAAGCCTCTACATAGGCTTTTACTTCAGTGGGAGACTTGGCCAGAAGGAATATTTTTAATTCACCAACAAGTTTTATATATATGGAACTGCTCCTGGTCACAAGGAGCCCAATACTAATACTGATCAAAAATGCAAAAGAGAGAAATCCACTGAAATCAGTAATATTATTCTACTGTAAAATCATTGCAGAAGAGACCAGAATCAGGCTCCAAACATTATCAAGATTGTTTTTATTTATAAATGAGTTGTGATCTACAACAAAATGAACATTTATTATGTCTCATTTAGCATAGCCATCTGTACATATTTTAAGAATGAAACGCATCACTAAATGAGTTCTGTTCAGGATACCAATCTGGTAGCATGTCTTGACTTAATTCACTCACACAATAAAATTTACTTCTTGCATTTGGCAGATGAAACAGGAAATAATGAGGCACTTGCAGAAAGTTAATTTCTACATTATAATATAATCAGAATTTAATTATACAAGTAACATATGCCATTCATACCCTTTTGGTATGTGGGAAATCTTGCAGAATGAACATAGAGTTCTTTGGTCATCAGGAAGCACTCAAGTGATTTATACCTTGATGTAACAATGTTGTCCTGTCTGTTATGACATTATAGACAGCTTTTATTAATTCTCTACTAGGGGATAGTTGGAGGTCTTATTGTTATTTAAAATGACAAAGTAAGAGACCTTAGCTATTTAACACTTTTTAATTTCACGCTTGTCTCTGATAAAATATTTTCCATAAGTCTTTTAAGTTCAACAAAATAGACACAGCACCAAGTGTAAAATTTAAAAACATGTATTGATTAAAATGTAATGCTTGGGTTGCCAACTTTCTAATTGCACAAAACCGAACACCATAGCCCCTCCTTGCCTCGAGGCCCCATCCCTTCCCTGAGGTCCTGCTCACTATGTTCCCCCACCACAGTGGCTCGGCCTCCTCCACTCTCACTCACTTTTACTGGGCTGGGACAGGGGGGTGGGGGCTCTAACTGGGGTTCCTGGCCATTGGGAGTATGGAGCCAGTTCTCAGGGAAGGGGCAGTGTACGGAGCCCTGTGGGCGCCCCCCCCGCCGCTGCCTAAGAGACGGACCTGCTGGCCGCTTCCGGGGTGCAGTGTGGTGCCAGGACAGGTAGGGAGTAGCCTGCTTTAGCCCCACAGCACCGCCAACCGGACTTTTAACAGCCTGGTCGGCAGTGGTGACTGGAGCTGCCAGGGAACCTTTTCAACCAGATGTTTTGGTCGAAAACTAGACACCTGGCAACTCTATTTCATGCAGAATCAATTAAACTAGTTTGTTTGAGGCTTGTACTCTAGTACTTCTCTGATCAAGCCAAATTGGGGGGGGGGGGGGGGAGAGCAGGAAGATCAGCAACAGAAAGATAAAGGTTGAAATTATCTTAGTATGATTTCAGTGGAGTTTTTCCTAATTTACATTGGTTCATAATTGGGCCTATGATATTTACAAATATAACCAAAACCCATATGCTCCTTTACTGCACAAGAGTGTAGGGGGAAAAACAGATTAATGCAAATATTCCATGGTTCCAATCTGAATATTCACCACATAAGTCTGCAGGACCAGCAAGGTGAAGAGAGGGTAGAAAACAGGGCCCAGAAAGGCTATATTGAAATAGGCATCTGTGTGCCCAAGGTAGAGAAGAGAGTGAGCTGTAGTCATTTAAATAGTGAGCCATGTTGAGCTATCAGTTTTTACAGGACTACCCAGCTGAAATCAGTCTGGTTTAACAACTGACAACAAGATAACTTTCTTTCACCTTTCTCAAATGGTGGGCCAAATTCTGTGCCAATTTATGCCCTGCAGCCTTGGGATTTGCTATTATTTAAATGAAAACTACACAGAGCAGCTCACATAACAGTATAATGTCAGGATTGTAACAACCTTTTTCCCAGTTCACAAAGGACCCACAGCCACATACACAGTGTCTTTCCAGGCAATTTTCTTTTCCCTATTCAAAATTACCCAAATCATTCCTTAGCCAACCCTAGACTACACCTCCTAGGGGATTTTCTCCTTTACCTCTTAGTCCTCCCTGCTGCACCTGTGTTCTGTTCTTTGAGCTCTGTCACCCAAGGCTTTCCCCAAGAGAGTCTTTTCCCCCAGAAGGTTCCCACTGCTTCACCTTGGACTCTGGCAGCATTTCTGCTACTCCTACTTCTTGCAGCTCCCCGGCTCTAACACACCAGGTCTCTCTGGCCCCTAGCACCAGGTGACCTCACAGCTGACCCATCATAGGTGCACGGGATCTACTCCCCCTTTTTTAAGGGGCCAGAATCCTGTGACTCTCCTCCCCCTTGAAGACATTACTCACCCCTAGTGCAAGCTTTACAGTCCACACCTTCACTGGGCCTCTTTTTATAGAGCCTCCTTTCTTTCTCCAGGGTTTCTATGCTCCTCTCCTAGCGATTGACTCAGACTCTGATCCTTACCTTGACTTCTGAATCAGTCTATGACTTCCAGTTCCTGGCTCCTGACCCTTGCTCTGACCATTAGGCCTGACCACCTATGACATGGCATCTTGCAGCTATTTCAGCTCAAACTTCCAGCTCCCTCCATTTCTTTTTTGAGGACTGTTGGTTTCTCTGTCCTAGGCTGTTGCTCTGGGTTCACAACACCTTGCCTCACCACCAGCTTTTGTGCTATTTTCCCCTGCATCAGGGCTGGGAAACTGCCAGCCTCTTCCTAGCATCGTTGGCCATGGAAAATCCTTGACTACCCTGACATGTAGCTGATGTGTCTGGCCCTGCACACATGTAGCTTAGCCTCTGCTGTTGGGTAGATGTGTTTCTTACCATGTACATATGAGACATGTCTGGAGAAGTGCTGGGTCCATCAGCTTTCCCTGCAGCTGGCAACAGGCAGCCTTTCCACCCCAAGAACACTATTAACAGTGTTCAATTTCCCATTCCCCTAGCTTCTGTCTCATACCACATCTCCCTGCAACCCAGCTACTGGGGGAGGTGAAGGAAATTGCAAGATCATATCAGTCCTAATATTTCTATAGGACTAAAACTTTAAGAGTGAAAGAATCCTTGGAAGCTGTATCTTTGCTTACTGTTGGGTAGAGTATTTCTATGTGCTTTTTAAATTCTGCTTCTCATTCCACATCTAAGGGGACAAAAGGTTTGACTGTTCCATGCCTTCTTACTTAAATGTCTGTTCTTTGTACTTTCTTTCACATCTCTTTGCATGAGTCAGTGTTGCTCCTAAATCACTCAAGTTTATTTCTTTTCCACAATGTGAAGAATTGTTCAGATTAATTTAATTAGCACTTCATTCTGTACCAAACTTCAAGTAAGTCACCCTTTCCATCTTTTTGGTTATCTCCTCAGTGACTTTTCTCAGAGAAGCTATTCATTCGCAGCACAGATGGGATGAAAATGTTTTCTTAAGAAGCAACTTGTCCTTCTTAATTCCTCAATTTCATAAAATCCATCGGAGTTTTCTGGGAAACTTCCTCTGTGGTGAGGTTCCCCATCTAGGAGCTCTTTCTTGTTATTTAGTTTAGGGGTAACTGGTAGTTAATAGATTCTTAGAGTCTAAGGCCAGAAGAGACCACTATGATCATCTAGTCTGACCTCCTGTTTAACACAGGCCACAGGAACATCCCTGAATTAATTCCTGTTTGAACTAGAGCAGATCTTTTAGAAAAACTAAAATCTAATCTTGACTTAAAAATTGCTAGTGATGGAGAATCCACCACAACCTTTGTAAGGTGTTCCAATGGTTAATTATTCTTACTGTTATCAACCTGTGATATAATCAAGATGACATTCACTGATAAAAATGGGCAGCTTATTCTCAGTCTGAATTTGGGTAGCTTCAACTTCCAGGGTTTGGATCTTGTTACATGTTTGCCTGTTAGACTGAAGAATCCACTGTCAGTTTTTGGTTCTCCATGTAGGTCCTTATAAACTGTAATTAAGTCACCTCTTAACTTTCTTTTTGTTAAGCTAAATAGATGGCGCTCGTTGAGTGTGTCCCTACGAGGCATGTTTTCCAATCTTTTAACCATTCTCCTTCTCTAAACCTCCTCTAATTTACCAGTCCAAAGCGGTAGACCTTTTGCCTATACCGATGTTTCCAAGAGTCTCTTAACATTCTATTTCCACAGGACATATTATATTTTGCATTTCCTTCTAACATCTGCAAGCTGGTACTTCACACAGACTTATAGGGGAAGCCTAGCCACTGACTCACAAAGCCACAGTTAGTGATGGGTTAACCTGAAAAGGTACAGTTGGGCTAAGCATACAAAAGAGTCTTCTCATCTCAGCTATTTGGGTTGGCGAACATTTGGACAGGGTGCAGGAAAGAGCTGCAAAAAAGATTTGAGGGCTGGAGAAAACACCTTGCAGGGAGAGACGTAAAGAGCTCAGTCTGTTTAGTTTATGAAAAAGAAGATTGAGAAGTGACTTGATTACAGTGTGTAAGTACCTTCCTGGGGAGAAAATACCAGGTTCTGAAGATTGCTTGAATCTAGCAGAGAAAGGCATAACAAGATTCAATGGCTGAAAATGAAAGGCAGATAAATTCAGATTAGAAAGCAGGCATACATTTTGAACTGTGAAGGTGATTAACCATTGGAACTAATCACCAAGGGAAGGCATGGATTTTCCATATCTTGATGTCTTCAAATTAAGACTGGAAGATATGCTTTAGCCAAACACAAGTTGTTGGGTTCAAAGCAGGGGTAATTAGGTGAAATTCTATGTCATATGTCATACAGAAGGTCAGATTAGATGACCTGATGGTCCCTTCTGTCCTTAAAAATCTACGAATCTATACAGCTTGGGTTTGAAAAGTGAGACTGAAGTCCCAGGAGAACAGGCTGTTACAGTTCCTGGATTAAGTGTACCTCTGAGCCCCCCCTCATTGTGTCCTCGAGGACACCCTATTTAGCTCTCAGGGCTCTTGCCATCCTCTTTCTTGGGACAGACTCCAACAATTCTCTCACTCCAGATTAGAGCCTTAGGCTACAGGCCCCTGCAATGCACTACGATCTCAGCAGGTATGAATTTAGTTCAGCATCTATAATTCTGTCCTTGCAGGGGCAATGACCAGTATACTTTCATAAAGCAAAGTAGTATTTATTCAGAACAAAAGAATTTTGAGAAAACATATCTTAAAAACAACAAACAGCTTATACACATGCCTAGCTTACCTGGTATCAAGGCTGTTTCCCCACTCTGGCACTTCGACTGCAGAAGGTGGGGGCCTGCAAGGATTCTAAAAATTAATACTGATCACTCCAGGCTTGTATTAAACTTCCAAGGTTTCAGTTTTTCTCTGACTGGCTGGGAACATGCTGCCACCACCCAAATACAAAACCCCTGGGAACCCAGGAAGGTGCACTTGGAAATTCCTTCCTGTGGGGTACCCTCAAGCCCTTTCACCCTCCCCCTTCCAGGGAAGAGCTGAGAAAAGAAAACAAAGAAATCAGCTGTTGCCACCAGCTAATTAAAAACATATGCATAAACCTCTTAGGACACCAAAAATCCAATTCTGTTCTTAAAAAAAGTAAATTTTATTAAAAACAAAAAGAAAGAAAATACATATAGAACTTAGGCTTTTACTAGATTTAAAAAACCCACTTACAAAAATTAAACATCAAGAATAACCTTCTTGAGGTCCAGCTTAAAGGTTACAAGCAAAACAAAAGCATCTGGGGTTAGCACAGAGGAGTCCACAGGCCAATAGGAAATAAAAGAAATAACCCTAAGCACATCTTCCTAGACATTCCTTGATTTACTTACATATCTGGGGTTTCAGATAAGTAGGTTCAAGGTATGAATTGATGCTTTTTCATACCTGGTTTTAAAACTGCTTACAACATTGCTGGTCTGGGTCTCCGCTCTCCGGAGAACAATAACAACAGATAAAGGGAAAGTTTTTTCCCAATTTTAAAAGGTCTAGCCCTCCCATTGGCTCTTTTGGTCAGGTGCCCACTCCCTTTCTTTCACTTATGGACTTTCTTAACCCTTTACAGGTAAAGCAAGTAGAGAATAGCTACTAACAGGGATTTTGTAGCTAACTGGCTGCCTGGGTGTCCATAAAAGGGAGCTACCCCACCTTCATTTATCACACCATTTTCCATGTGCAGACCATCTCCTGTAGGGCCTGTTTCTGTTGGTCACAGCCTCATGTCTGTCAGTTCTCAGATGTCTGTGTTTTTCTCACAGGAATCAGGGCTGTCATTTTATATAGTTTCAAGTCCTTTGCCATCTTCAGCCTTTTGAACCAGGCCAATTCAGTCATGTTGCTTCTTCTCCAACGAGGGTGAAACTTCAAAAGACTTCTTATCTGTGTTTGTTTCAGTATTGGGATTTGTATTAATTACCCCTCCCCCACATTGTCTTTCATTCCTGCAGGAAGCATTCCTTATCTTACCCATTTAGTCACTTCTATCTATCTATCTAGCTAGTTAGCTTGTAAGATATATCTATCTATTTATTTTATATGACTATGGAATATTCAAATTCTTGTGTGTATATATATATACAAATTCTTGTGTGTGTGTGTGTGTGTAATATATATATATATATATATATATATAAACAAGAATTTGAATATTCCAGAGCCTCGGTCAGACACACTTTCCCATGAGATTTTTAGCACTTCCATCATGGGAGGAAACTCGACAAAACAGCTGTTTTTAAAGAGCCAGACTGTGACCCCCTTGCTCACATACGTGAAGCCAGTGAAACTGATCAAGTTCATATCAGTGTGAGCAAGAGATTCACAACCTGGCCTTAGTATTGTAGAGCTTTTACTTCTGATATTGAGAAGAACCAGGAAGTATAGAGGGACACAAAAATGAAAAGAAAAAAAAAACAAAAAAAAAACCTTCCGATATGCCTTTTCAAACCATAAGAAAGATTTAGTTGAGTTTCAGACAGCTCCTGATTTTGTGCAAATCAGTTCCCCTAATTCTTGTCAGGAAAGGTATCTCATTTACATTCTGTTTTTCTAACAACCTGGATCACTGTTTCTCTTTAATTTAAATGAAGGATTCTCTTTCTCACGCCTTAGCCCTTTCCCCAATAAACATCTTGCATGACTTTTCACCTTGGAACATATTTTGTTTTCAATTACTTGTTCCTAGTTATTAAGCTACATTGACCTTCAGTGAACTTGGACTGTCATTTATAAATCTAAATTGACAAATGTAAAAATGTCACTTTTTCCTTATAAATGGTTTGAATTGTTCTTCATATCAAGCTCTGTCTCTCGGTTTCACATTGATGTAGATAAATCATGATGGCAAAGTCATTAAGTAATCCTGAGTAACAGTCACAATACTTATTGGCAATCTTTCCCTAATTCAAAAGAAGGAAAGTTGTTTTTTTTTAAATGTCACGGAAGCGAACTGAGACTGAAAAAAAATCTGGCAGTGAAAGAGACTGAAAAAGAAAGCCAAATAGCATTCAAAGTTGGTGCATAATTTTAATTCCTTCCGATGTGACCCATTTCCATACTACCAGAAAATGAACACTAACATATGTGTGAGTTTTTATCATGAATATAGCAGCAATGTAATCTATTGCTTGGAGAGGCAAATAAATGAAGACTATACAGTACACCAAAACATTCTGTAAGAGAGACATCTATGCAGTATCCATCAGACCATCACTACTAAAGTAAGGGAGGTAGGAAAGGGAATTTGGAGAAAACAGAAACTAGATCAGAGGAGTGGATACCCTATTCAGATACCCAAAGACAGATACCCTATTTAGTGCCAATAAGTTCCATTATCCCTGTGCACACTATAACTATTTAAGTCAAGGCTAGTGGAAACATTCACAGAAGTGTGTAGGGGAGCAGATGAGACAGGCAGGATAGAACATTGTCAAGGCAGCATGGTGTTGGAGAAACATTCAAAACGATGACAAAATGGATCAGTAACAATCCTTAGAAGCCACTTGCCAAATGTAACAAAAGTCAATGCCATAGATTTTGCAGCTCTTTATATTGGCAGTGATTTTGGAGACAGACTATACATGCTATTCACTTTAAGCCTCCCAGCTACTGAGCATCTGAGAAGGTGAATTACCTCATCCATCTCTTCCTTTTCATCTAGCTTTACCAGCTAGGACAACCCCTATGGCTGTGAAACAAATTATTTTACTGGATACAACATGAACAAGCTGTGACAGTGACTATACAAAGGCAAGGTATTACTGCCATGGATGAATGAAAGATAAATGTGAAACTGAACAGTCCAGCGGTACAAGGTAAAACATATAATGCAGCTGTACTTTGACAACTGGCACAAAACTACAGGTAAAATAACTTAGAAACAGGAAGGCAGTGATTAGAGATGACACTCCAGGAAATGAAAGCACCTTTGCAAGGTGTGTGTGTGTGTGTGTGTGTGTGTAAACACAGAACAAGACCTTTCCCAGTCACAATCAAGCCACAGACGTTAACAACTGGTCACAGACCAATGATCTATGACAGTGTCACCATGCCTCAGTGGGTCACAGCTGAGAAACCCAGATCCAGGACAAACTGCTGAGAAATGGGACAGACACATGCCAAATTGGTGGTTATTCTTCCATAAGATACACCAAACCAGTAACAAAAGCTAACTTCTGTCTTACCACACTGGTTAGCAAGAAATCACAAATGCAGTCTACTTAGGTATCCCAGCCCTTGTTTCACCACCCAGACACTGGACTTAATGATGAATGGTTATTTAAAATAAATTTAATCAAACAAAGGGTTCTGCTAATCCCAGGAGATCAACCACTAGCCAGGTCAATATGTAACTCAGATCTTATCCAATACTCATGCTGTTGCCAGTCCTTTAGTATCTAATATCTAAAAGTTTATTTATAAGAGAAAAGAAAGAAGAGAGAGTTAAAATGGTCAAGGAATTAAATACATACAATCATTGCAAAGTTCTTGTATTAGGTTTGAAGCAGCAATGGAATAAACTGCTGGTTTAAGTCTTTGGTGACTTCCAAAAGATTGAAAGGTCCTCAGTCTATTGACTGAAATGCTCCCTTTAGTGTAAATCCATAATCCAGATATATGAGCAGGCAAGTGGTAAAATGAAGATGCTTCCAGGGCCTTTTCAACTTTCTCCCATGTGGAGGGAATGCTCTCACTCTTAGTTTATGGAAAATTACAGGTACAAGATGGAGTCCAGGGTCACATAAGCAAGACACATGCCCTTGCATGCTTCGATAAGCAGGAGCTATAACCCATATTCTGGCTAAAATGTCCTCAGGAAGGCCAGTGTGGTGGGAATAAGTTTCTTCTATGGCCCATTGTGTTTGTTAATTGGCCATCAATTTGAATAGTCCATTCAAAAAGTGATGGGCAGACTGGATACAAATTACTTCATGGGCATTACCCCAGAAGCAACACATTTGAAATACAGGTTTATAGTCAATAATCATAACTTTAGATACAAATATAATACATCCATACAGACAGACTGTACTGGATCAGATGAGTGGTTCACTATCCTCTCTCAAAATACCAGATGCCTCAGAGTAAGGTGCAATGAAAAGTTAGGTAGACAGGGAAAAACCACTCAGAAGGAAAGCTTCTTTCTAGCACCCATTTAGAAACTGGCTTGTACCCTGAAGCATGAGAGTTTATATCCCCTTCAAACCTTTTTTCTTTTTTATAGTATTTTTTTATTATTTTTTATTTCTGCAGTTGCAACTTTGGATGTTCTTGTTATCTATCCAAATAGCAACCCTTTTTTGAATCCTACTAAGCTCTAGTCCTTAATAGTATTGGATGGCAAAGAGTTTTGCAAGCTAATTGTGTGGTGTGTGAAAGTAAATAATCCCAGTTTTTTTAATCTCTCCTCATAAAAGACTTTTCTGTGTCATCATTTTTTGTTGCTATTTCTGAACACTTCTGTTTCTGCTACATCCTTTTTCAGATAGGATGATCACTACTGAACAAAATATTCCAGTTGAGGACATACTATTCACTTTTTATAATGTTTTTGTAATATTTTTGGTATTATTCTCCATCCAATTCCTTGTGAATCCTCACAGGTTGTTTGTTTGCTTGTTTGACTGCCGCACATTGGACATAAGTTTTCACTGAGCTGTCCACAGGGTTGACCTTTTTTCAGATCCCACAGGATATTTCTGTTAGGTTTGGTCTATACTAGCAATTTATGTTGGTATAACTATGTTGCTGAGAGGTGTGAAAAATCCACCCCCCTGAACAATACAGTTATACTGACTTAACTCCAGGTGTAGATCTTGCTATGTTGGTGGGAAGTCTTCTCCCGTCAATATAGCTACCACCTCTTGGGGAGATGGATTGCCTACGCTGACGGGAGAAGGCCTACCATCGGCACAGGGAGCATCTTCACTGAAGTGCTACAGCAGCAGAGCTACATTGGTGCAACTGCACTGCTGCAGCCTTTAAAGTGTAGATAAGCCCTCAGTGACTGAACTTGTGAAATCTCTACCAGAGCGGCTTCATCTCTTTTCTCAATATCCTGACGTGCTCTGCATTATCTGGATCTGGTGTCTTTCAGTGTTAAGTGTCCCTGACCTTGTTTTAACCAATTCTAATGTTGTCTGCACATTTTCTAATTCCTTGTCTATTATCCCTGTAAATCTGATCCCTGATTTAGGCAAATCTCCACCCTCTTCAATTCTTAAGACAGATCCAAAGTGATTATTTAATGTTTAATGTTATTTCTTTATCCACTGGCACTAATTTCCCACTATCATGCTTAAGAGGATAAAATGTTTTTTTCACCCTTGCCGACTGCTTACATACTTAAAAAAACTTCTGTCCTTCTCCTTTGCTCTACTAATCATTTTTGTTTATCTGTTACAGTAGGGGCTTTTTTCAATCCACCCAATCTTTCTGTTTTGCACAATCTTTAATTGTTTGAAATGCTTTGTGTTTATCCTGGCTGTAGTTCTTTACTTCTGTACTTTAACCACATTAGCTTCTGCTGCTTCTGGCTATTAACATTTGATAAAATGCTCTGATCTGAATGCACAGAAGGAGATAGGCATTGTGAAACAGGAACACATTGAGATTCACAAAACTTGTGCTAGGCACCAGGCTACCTATGTAATGACTGGCAAGAGTGTCATAAGACTGCAATTCACAAAAGCCAGCCTGCTAAGCAGGGAGCCCCCTAAACAGCCAATAGCAGATGCTGAGGAGAGGGATGTGTGCTAAGCCTTGCACCTCTCTGAGGTCAAGTCTACAGCCCGGATCAACACTCTGAGCTCGATCCACCTGCGGTCGATTTAGCAGGTCTAGTGAAGACCTGCCAAATCGACAGCAGATCGCTCTGCAGTCGACCCCGGTACTCTACCCCGGACGAGAAGAGTAAGGTAAGTCGATGGGAGAGTTTCTCCCGTCGACCACCATGGTGTAGACCCTGCGGTAACTTGACCTAAGGTATGTTGAGTCCAGCTACGTTATTCACGTACCTGGAGTTGCGTAGCATAGATCGATTTACTGCGGAAGTGTAGACGTAGCCTTAGCGATAGGCACTGAAGTCCATACTGCAGGGTGGCACCCACATCTGCTTGTAATTCACAGTAAGGAGCCCCTCTTTAGAGTTAGGCATGTATGCTGTTTTTGCTGCAGCTTCTCCCCTCCTCCTCATAATTTCATCACAGTGGTTACAGCACTAATATAGGATGTGGGAGACCAGAGTTCAGATACTCCCCTTTGCCCGAGGGGGAGAAGGGATTTCAAGAGGGATTTGACACCTCTCAGGTGCGTGCACTAACCATTGGGCTATGGGATATTCTGATATGGGGCTCCCTCAGTCTCTCCTGTTGAAGCTAAATCCTTGAAGAGTCCTTTGGGCCACAGAGAGAAAGCACAAGCATGTGAATGATGTTATAGCCTGGTGGTTAGAGCACAAACCCAAAACTAGGGAGCCCCAGAATCCAAGCCTTCTTCTCCCATGACTCTTTAATTGGTTATCCACAGTGAAGCAACCTCAATACGAGAGATTAAGGGAGCCCCACATGAAAATATCCCATAACTAAGGCTATAATTTTGTCCCAGAGGTCGTAGAAGTCACAGATTCTGTGATTTCCAGAGACCTCTGTGACTTCAGCCCGTGATGCCTGGGAGCTGCAGGGTCCCCCCACCACCTGTGGTGACCCCAAAGCTCTGTGGTGCCATGGGATGTGGGGGACCCTGCAGCTCCAAGTGACTGCAGGGGGCAGAGGACCCCACAGCTCCAAGGGACTGTGGGGGGTGGGGGACCCTGCAACTCTGAGCCTCTGCAGGGGGCAGGGGACCCCGCAGGTCCAAGCCGCCACAGGGTGCAGGGGATTCTGCAGTTCCAAGCTGCTGCAGGAGGGCGGGGAACCCCACAGCTTCCGGCCGCTACCAGCGGGGGGCTCTGGAAACTCCGAGCCACTGCAGGCGGTGGCGGGGGTGCTCTGCAGCTCCTGGGCTCCATGGGTGGCAGGGGAACACTAGACCTCCTGGCAGTTATGGGCGGCAGGGGTACCCCACAGTTCCCAGCCATCATAGATGTTGGGGTGCCCTGGAGCACCCAGCCGCCATGGGTGGCAGAGGTATCCCAGAGCTCCCAGCCACTGCCAGCAGGGCGGGGGGATGGGGGGACAGACAGGAGCACCAAGCTGCCAAGCACCAAGATGGCACAGATGCTCTGCAGTTCCCAGGCCCCATGGGAGGTGGGAGAACCTCAAAGCTCCCAGCCATTGGGGGGACCCTGGAGCTCCCAGCCACTGTAGCAGTGGGGCTGCTCTGGAGATCCAGGCTGCCGTGGGTGGCGGGGGTGCCCCAGAGCTCTGGGCAGCTGGGGCTCATGGAGCTCCTAGCCATGGGACCCCGCAGCTCCAAGCCACAGGCGGCGGGGGACCCTGCAGCTCTAAGCTGGGCCCCTCCATGGGAAGTGTGGGAACCCTGCAGCTCCCCATTTTGTCATGCATATTTTTAGAAAAGTCACGGATAGGTCACAGGCTTCTGTGAATTATTCTTTATTGCCTATGACCTGTCTGTGACTTTGACTAAAAATATGCAT
The DNA here is from genome assembly GCF_013100865.1 of Trachemys scripta elegans. Taxonomy (NCBI): domain Eukaryota; kingdom Metazoa; phylum Chordata; order Testudines; family Emydidae; genus Trachemys; species Trachemys scripta. The sequence continues at coordinate 268,667,510 of NC_048298.1, forward strand.
GAGAAAATCTTAGCTTTACCCATAACTCAGTGGCTAGGGCACTGAGCTAGCAAATCCCTATTCCAATTCTTTCTCCTACTCAGGCAGGGTGGGGACTTGAACTGGATTCCTCCTACTTCCTGCGTAAGTACCCTAATCACTGGACTGAAAATTATGAGGGAGGGTGCCTTTCCTCCCACCCCTACTGGTTTGCATGAACTTGCCTGAGAGGCCAATCCAGTAGGTGGCCTCTGAGCATGCCTACTGGATCAGGCCCAATGCACAATCGAACACCTATCTTCCTCTGAGTTTGTGACTCTCTCTGGGGCTTTCCTGGGATGGAGGCAGCAGTGTGCATATTCAAAGGCAGAAACATAGATGCTGAAGGAAATTTTTACTGCAAAAACTTAGGCTCTGAGTAAGTTTTGGCCCCAGCAGGAGTTTTGTGAATTGCAGTGGAGCCTACAACTAGGATTTTTGTGCTTAAATTCAGATTTAGTTGCCTTTTGTGCCACAGACCTTTGTGTCTAAACTGTGAGTATCTTTGTATTTCATAGTGGCATCAAATAAAAAGAAAGGGGAAAATAGGACTCTTTATTTCTTCCTTTCATAGTAAAGGGTCTATTTGGCTAGATAGTGAACTTAAATTTATTTCAGCAGGGACTGGTGACTATGAAAACCTAAAGATAGAATGAGCAAGATAATTTCAGAAAACATGTTTCTTGATTTTGGAATAAGGATCACAAATTAATATTGTCCCTTTGCAGATATAACTTTGTGTGACAGATACTTACATTACATGGAAGATAAACCATGAAAATATTGGTTTTCCATTTTTCTGCCTATTCTAGCTGATCTCATTTATCAACACTACAATAAAATACCCTGCTATGTTCATATGTTAGTCAGCTTCTCCAGTCAGGCAAATCTCATTAGGGCCATAGTCACCAGAGAGTCTCTGAGCTTATAATATTTGGCCCAATCCTGGAAACTTGTTTCAAGTGGTACGGAAACATTGGTACAGATAACTATAACTTTTTATTCTCTTTTTCAAAATCATACCGAAACTGTCTTTTCGCTTGTTTTTTTTTCTTTCTTTCCGGAATTATTTTCTGGCTTTGCAGCATTTATTGCAATTTCTAGCCTTCTATTGCAAATAAGCAAAAGAAAACCAACGATTGTTTCTAAAATTAAATGCAAGTTGGTCCTGTCTTCCTATACCAGGTGACTGTGATCTTCCCCCAAATACAGTAAAAACTGTCATCCAGCACTTTATCAACTGGAAACCTCTATTAACCAGCATTTCTGATATCTCCCAATACAAATCTTCAATTTAGTAACTGGAACTAGTATACTGCCCAGAAGGTTATGCAGTTTCACATTCTACACTTTACTTTTATGCAAAAGAGGCAGAAGACAAATAAGCAAGCTGATATCAGGGATTTATTCAAAAAAGCAGCTTCCAAGGTGTGTCATAGGGTCATTACAGATTCAGCCCAATCTCCTACACCTTCTATATCTACAATGATAATTGATGTTGATAATGATGACCCTGAGGCACTGCAAGATCCTGAAGTGCCTTCTGAATCATCAAGGAAAGATTAAATTATGCTCAGTATAGTTTTAGTGTTAAGTGTAATTTTAGTAATCTGGGTGAATAACCTACTGTATAGAAAACTTTACCTGAATGCACCTAAGTGTGTCAAGAAACCAACCACTCTGCAGTGCAGTACAACTACTGGATTGGTGAATACCTGTATACTGTACTACTGTATTTATACTTTATTCATTTTAGTATAAATTTTAATAAATTAGTATAAATTAGAATTTTAATTCTTTGAAAATTGATATTCCATTGGTAAAATATAACTCTCAGTTAACTGGAATATTTGATTAACCGGCACCTAAGTTCCCTCTAAGCTGCACAGAGTTGCTGCAGCGAGAGAAGGCTGTGGGGAGTCCTGTCTCACACTGCAACCCTGGGACAGCCTGCACCTCAAACACCTCATCCCTGACCCTAGCCAGAGCCCTCACCCCCCTGTACCCAATTGTTTGCCCCAGCCTGAGTCCCCTACCACACCCCGAGCCCCTCATCCCCAGCCCCACCCCAGAGCCTACACACCCCTGCACTCCAACTCTCTGCCCAAGCCCTGAGCCCCCTCCCACACACTGAACCCCTCAGCCCCACCACCACCACATGAATTTTGTTATTTGTACCAATATGAAGGTGATGAGTCACACATCTCCTCCATACTGGTGCATATAACAAAATTAATTCTGCACATGGACGTAAAAAATTGGAACACTGACCGGCACCCTCCGCTCCATTCCTCCAACATGCCGGATAACACAGCTTTTACTCTATCTAGGTATCAATGAATCTCATTTTCTGATTTGCCTCACAAGAATATGGTTTCTGAGATCAAGTGGAACTAACAAGTCATCTGGGAGTCTAGAAAGAAGGACCAGCCTGAGTGTGGTGCATCACACTGAATTGAGTCATCACCATAATTTAATATACAAAGGGGAAGACTAAAATCAGAACAATTGTCTTCTGTGTAAGTCCTTCCTGATGTTTCTTCCATAAAATAAATGTATTTCTGCAGAAATTAAGCTCCAGTCTTTGCTGAATATTTGAAAGGAAAGAATTTCTTAATTTTGTTTTCTTAATGTTTAGTACTAGAAATCTGGAGTTCTGAATTTTATCATTGGCTCTGCCACTGGCTTGGTGGGTGATTTAAAGCAAATCTTTCTCTCTCTGTACCTCAGTTTCCTCCCCATGAAATGGGGAATAATCATTAAAACAGAGCAGCCCCATAGCTAAAAGGGCCATTCTCCCCCTGGAAAATTCTTTGCCCCCCCTGTAGAAATAGTTTTTCCTCCCATTTTCTTAGTTTGTGTTCCTGAGATGTGTGATAGTCACAATTCTGGTAGTTGGCGTAGCATGGGTGGGTGAGGGTGATATTGGCCATGTTTCAGCAATGTGAAGTGTGGAGTCTGCATTATGTTGCTGCTATAAGAAAAGAAGTGAAACCCTGGTAAGAAAGTGTCTGCAGAGACGGTCTCTGCAGGGAGGCTTACAAAGTAGGAAAGAGGGAGCACAGGGCTCTATGGTGGAATTTCTGTGACCAGACCCTGCCCAGGGTCGGCTCCAGGCACCAGCCTGGTAAGCAGGTGCTTGGGGCGGCTGCTCCGGAGAGGGGTGGCATGTCCAGGTATTCAGCGGCAATTCGGCGGACGGTCCATCACTCCCACTGGGAGCAAAGGACCTCCCACCGAATTGCCGCCGCAGCTCGCAATCGCGGCTTTTTTTTTTTTTTTTTTTTTTTGGCTGCTTGGGGCAGCCAAAACCCTGGAGCCAGCCCTGACCCTGCCTCCCTGACTGAAAGGAAAAGGAAAGTGGAGAAGTGAGAGTTCCTTTTGAATTGAGGGAGAGGAGGAAGAGTGTGGATGGACTGACCAGAACTGGAATGCTCCTCTAGAGCCCAGAAGAAACCTTCCATGGACTGTCTAGGGACTGTGATGCTACTGCAGATAGTCAAGTGGAATACCTAGACTGACTGATAACAGGGTTGTGAGTACCATCTCACCCAGCAACTGTGGATTGTTAAATCCTGTTTCTATTTTGCTTTGCCTTTCCTTCACCCCAATAATTCCCTTTTGAGTGGAGATTAAGCTTCTTGTGTTTGGGGAGTCAGGAAAGTAGCCTCTGAGGCTTGCTCGAAAGACCTTTGTTCTTCAGAGGAAGGTATCATAACACTGCAACCCTCTCCCCCCAACAGGACTAGTGGCACAGTCAGCTGTAAAAAGCTGTAGAATCCCCCCAGAGGAGGAGTGAAGGGGAAGACCTACTCTTCCCCTGACCCCAGCAGGAGGTTAGTGGAGTGGGTAGGTACAAGCTGCAGCCACTGCTACTCAATAGTAGAGTGCCTGTATAGATGCTGGTAGGGAAACTCAAATCTACCACCTGCTTCCAGAGCTCTCCGATTGGCTGGGCCCACAGTAAGTCAGGTTTGCTTTCTCCCAAACTCCTTTCAAGACCCGTATCTTGGCCACTGCATAAAAGCAACAGCTTATGTACCCTACTATGCTACAGCAATACCCTGTGGCAGGACAACACCATGCTGACCTATGGACCCAGGCCCCTCCACGGTGAAGTAGGAGCCACAAATAGTTTTCAAAATGGACAAATTTGTGATTCGTCCATATCATAAAGAGACTCAATTTACTTCAGAAGATAATAAAAAATATAGTGAGGTTATATACAAGAATGATTCATTGATACATTTGATCTTGGAACTCACAAACCAGCTCAACTGGAAATTAATTTTCCTAAAAAAAAATTGGACGTCTGCTGTGTTGTTTTAGTGAAAAGTGGTACATGTATCGGTCATGGTTGGAATACTCAAAGCTTGAAGCAAGAGGGCTGTTGGAAGTTACAGAATCATCCAAATTCTTGTTCTTACGAATTATGAGAACAATTTTGAAAGTTTTTCCTCCTGTGAACAATTACCTTCAAAAGGAACTAATGCACCTTGCTCAAGGAATTAAATTGAATACTGTTGCCTGTGAAGAACTTCAACAAAAGAGAGATGTTTGAAGGTTTTTTTCTCAGAGATTTTTTCCAAGCACCCTGTTTTGAAAGATACATGTGATGAAGCATCAACATTAAGATGGGCCACCAAAAGAGCCAAGGTATTGGCCCCAAAATGTCAAGGTTCTATAGTCACTGAGCACTTACCAGGATCCCAAAGTGTAAATGAGCATCAGTGGTCCCAGATTTACCATGAATTGATTGATGAAACCAGTGGTGAATTGCAAAGGAGATTTTCTGAGAAGAACTCCAAGTTATACAAAAACTTGTCAGCAATCTATTCCACCAGCTCTCCAGACTTCTTGAAATTGGAGTCAGGGTGTGCTTTGTTTGGCTTGCATGGATTAGATATTGAGAAGGTGAAAGTTGAAATGGCTGTAGTTAAACCACTGACATATAAGTGAAATTGCAAAGAATCTGAAGATGTTCTAGGTGTTTTCAAGGAATTAAATGAGACTTTCCCATGTATTTTTGAAATGTCTATAGTGGTCTATTATTTGGAGCATTGACTGCAGTTTGTGAGAATTCCTTTTTTCGTTTGAAAAGAATTTTGTCATACCAAAGGATGAGCATGACCTCTGAAAGAAAGAGAAACCTAATTCTCCTGTCATATGAAAGTGATTTAACTTCAAAACTGAACCTGGATATCTTTGTGGAAGAATTCAGACACCATTACCCAAGAAGACTTTAATTTTACTTTTGTGAACAGTCTTTATGTTTCATGTCAGGATCTATACTTTTATATTTCTGAATCTATGAATTTTTTAATGTTTGAATATTTGTTATACTGAACAATCAAATAAATATGTATCTTATTTTTTCTTATTTAAAAAAATGAAGTTTAAAAAAAGACTTCTGTCTGAGACTGCATTTTTCAGTGAGTACATAAACTTGTCATGCAGTCTGCCTCCTCTCCCACTCTCCCCACCCTTAATCCCCATATCATTGTCCTAGCTATGGAGTTGGAACAACATGGCTAATGTATTTTTCAGTTTGCCAGATAAACTGAAAAAAAAAATCTGTCTCGATTTGAACCAAAAACATTTTTTTCATTAAATTGATAAACTTGAAAAAAATATTTCAAATCAGCTGATATGTTTCGAGTCAACTCAAAATATTTTATTTTTGGGGAGGGGTTGGATTTGTTTTGAGGCCACCAAAATGTTTTGTTTGAATCAAAATTGTGTGTGTGTTGTTTCAATTCAGTTTTTTCAGATGTCTTTTGCCCTTTATGTGTTTTTTTTAATTTGCCATATTTGAAACTGAAATGCTGTTGTGAGTCAAAAAGTAGAAACAAAATATTTTGACTTTTTTGAAATGAAACATTTAAAAATGGTCAAGATAAAACATTTCAATTCTTTTAGGAAAAAAATACCAGTTGAAACTGTATTGACAAATAGTTTTGGAGCCTGATAAATGCATTTTTAGGCAAAAAAGAATTTGTCAAAAAAAAAATTTACCTCAGCACTTACAATATATCCTACCCCCCAGAGTTATATTTAATTGAAGTTTGTAAAACACTCTGAGATTCTCATCTTAATGATGCTATAGAAGTGCAGATCATGATTATTAAAGAAGTTTGCTTGTGTGGGTAGTAGAGGATTTGACCAGTGCTTAATTTGTAATGATGGAGGTGCTGAGGCTCAAGTAATTTTTTTTACATTCATGACTGAGGCATGGCTATGAACTGCCAAGCCTAGAGGTGCCGGGGGTCAGCCCTCACACAAATTAAGTACTGGATTTGACCCTTTAATCCCAACATTAAAAATGTGCTCATCATAGGCTCAAGTGTGCCTCGCATGCCATAGAATGAGACAGTGCAGAGTGGCACCGTTCAAAAGGGAGCTCTGGAATGCCCAGAATATAGATTGGGTAGAGTTTTAGCTCTGTCTCCTGTGGGGTGTTTTGTGTCCTGGGCAAGTAGGTAGGGAGTTCAGAGTGCTCCCTAACACAAAGGCCATAATTTTCCCCTGACTGTTATGTGGGCCACACAATTGTGGGCCACACAATTGCAAGGAAAGCTTCCACCATCCACCTGTCTACACATCAGGCCCAGTCGAGCCCCGAACTAGCTGCAGAATGTACTACGGTTCCATTCAAGATGGCGTAATCAATGACAGTAACACATTTCATTTGATTTTAATACACATTTTAAAATGAAATTAGCCATATAACAATTCATTTTTCACACAAATAGTTTTTCACTGGACAGAGATAAAGCTTAGTCATTTTCATTAACATATTTCATTAATGATTTTATTATAATTAGTAAAACTGCTATTTAAAATAACTGCAAATAAAATAGGAATTTACTGTGTAATGGGAAAATTTAGAATGATGTGACACCATGCTTATGTATTTTTTATCATAACATTTAATTGAACATTAAAAATGTATTATACTTGACAGACACAAAATAAACTCTGGAGAATAAACACACCAAGCAGTTGTGTGTGTGTGTGTGTGTGTAATGAATGTAAAGTATGGTTCAACAATATTTTTTTATCTTAGTAATAGACAGGAAAGATTGCTTTAGTCACATAATTTCCTTTGCAAAGCCTTGAAGCCTGTTCTACATTTAAAATTTAGATTGACCTTGCTATGTTGTTCAGAGGGGTAGAAAATTCATACCCCTGAGCACCACAGTTAAGCCAACCTAACTACTGGTGTAGACTTGGCTAGGTAAACAAATAATTCTTCTGTTGACCTCGCTACCACTGCTTGGGGAAGTGGATGACCTACATCAATGAAAAAACTCCTTCAATACTGGAAGCATCTACACTATGGCACTAACAGGGGAATCGCTACAATGCCGCAGCTGTACTGCTGTACCCAGCGCCGTATTATTGCCTAGGCCGACAAGGCCTACGCCTAGGGCGGAAAATTTGCAGGGGCGGAAGCTCCCCTCTGCGCCCCGCCCCCCTGCTCCAGCTCACCTCCGCCTCCTCTGCAAGCGCACCGCCACGTCCTGTTTCTCTCCCTTCCCAGTGCTTGTGCCATGAAACAGCTGTTTCGCGGGGCAGGGAGGGAGGGAGGGGGGAAGAGGGGGAACACCGTGTGCGGGGGAAGAGGCGGGGCCAGGGGCGGGATTTGGGGAAGGGATCCAGTGGGGAAGGGAGGAGGCGGAGTTGGGTGAGTACTTTGGGGAGGGGGTTGGAATGGGGGCGGGAAAAGGGCGGAGTCGGGGCAGGACCAGGGCAGCAATTATTTCCCGGCCTAGGGGCGGCAAAATTATTAATCCGCCACTGGCTGTACCACCTATAGTGTAGACGTGGACTTAGAGACTCTTTCTTGCAAAGTCTTAGGCCTTCTCTCCACTAGAAATTTTTACCACTTTAACTATGCTGTTAGGATAGCTAAAGCTGTACAACCCCTTTGCAGTTATATCAGTACTGTATTAAGGTGCTTTATACCAGTATAGCTATTTCCATATGGGAAGGGAATAACTACATCGGTATAAGGGCCCTTTATTCTGATATAACTGTGTCCATGCTAGGACTTGCACCACTATAATTATATTGGTAAAATATCATACCACTAAGTGACATAGTTATATTGGTGTGTAATTAGACTCACCATCATGTATGTGCTTAATTCCAAAGGTGGCAACATGTGGGTTTGTTTATTTCAGGTAATACTTATTTTAATTCATTCACTGACATTTCTTTTATGGCCATTGGTGTAATACTATGTGTATTTTGGTTGATAGGAGGCTACTCCAAAGACTGTTTTACATTGAAAAATTACATCAGCACACCTACATCTCTCAGGGGTGTGAAAAATCTACATCTCTGAGAGTCGTATTTAAACTGACCTAACCCCTGATATATACAGCGCTAGGTTGACTGTAGAATTCTTCCATCAGCTGCCTTTCATGGAGGTGGATTATTTACAGCAATGGGACAACCCTTCTCTTGCTCTAGTGAAAGTCTACACTGAAGCATTACAGAGGTGCAGCTGCAGTGCAGAAGATGTGCCGCTGTAGCATTTTGAGTGTAGACCTACCCCAAGGTGAAGCATCAGATTTTAGTCTTTGCTACTTTGGCCTTTGTGACTTATCTCCTGTGAACGTCAAATTTTTTTATTGCTGGAGCAAAGAGCAGCAACGTAACAAATTAGAGTTATAGCTTATTTGCCAATTAATCACTAAAGCACCTTATAAAGGTTGATGTGCATAAGTGAAAGGTGTCTTTTTATACCCTCACTCTGTATTGAACAGCCACCCATCACAAAGGCCAAAAAAAGTGGAGTTCCAATACTAACCATTATTTAAAATTTTTTATTCCATATTATCAGTAATTAAGTACTATATTTCACGTTTTGAGCAATTTTAAATAGATTTGCGATTGTTTTTCTCCATATGAAGTCAACCAAAGAAAAAGAGTTGACTTTCAAAAATCCTGCTTCCTAAAAACAGATTTTCTGGAAAATGTCTCAGCGATTATGGCCTCTTCTCTCAAAATATGAAAGGTTGGGAACTACAATTGGTTTCAGTAAATGCTGAGCTATATTTTTGTGTAAATATTCCATCCAGTGAGATTTGGCGTCTGTTTTCCTTGTCAAGAAGAAATTGTTTGTGGGGGACAGAAGAAAAATGAGCCTTGGAATAACTTCTTATAGTGTCAAAAATTTCAACTGAGTCATCTCATATTTGAAATAACAAATGTTGTTTGTTATATTAAAAAAAATAAGCCTTTTCTCTGAGACCACTGGGTGCTCTGTGAACCAACAGCCACTTCAAAGGCGAGTGACAGGCACTCTGATTTGAACAAGAAATATAAAAGAACTTAATGACTTCAGACACTGTTGGGTCCTTAGCTCATAAATGTTTCTGATTCATATTCATTGCTTTCAGCAGGGCTGAATCATTTCAAGCAAAATTATAGTGGAAAAAGAAGTCTCTTTTTCCCCTTTCTGTTGAGTTGTATCTTTCACCCATGATTTCTATTTCATGTGACTAGCACAGTTTTACAGAAGAGATTTTCTTTCCCCCCCTATTTCATATTCCAGACTGTGGAACCACAATCTACAAGGAATGCATTTTTGTTGCAGCAAAATTTTTAAAATGTACTGAACTTTTTGACCTGTGGGATTATGCAGAGTTGTACATCTTTAACAGGCAAACCTTAAATTCGCCTCTTCTTTCTTGACCGTCAAAAGAAAACATGCTTTTTAAACTGTTAAAGCAGCTAACCTAGGAAAAGCTATACCTCCAAGAAATCAAAATGTTTGGGATACTGAGTTAATTTTAAACTACTGTACTTAACCTCTCTGAGTAATGTTAGCTGCTCATTAAGAGATGTATCTCTAAGATGGTTGCATAGCTTGGACTTCAAAGGGGTCTCAATTGTTCATGACTGGGATTGATGAGCGTGGTTAACTAAAAATCCCATAGGTGATGAGATGTGCTGCCATAAAACTTCAGTCATCTCATTCTCTATTTAGTGACAGACCTTTACTGCACATCTCTGTATATTTTTTGTCTCTTCCTGTTCAGAGACTTTTTCTCATGGATAAAGTCTTCTAGGGTAAAAATAAATGTTTAATATCTTGTCTTGCACTTTAAGGTCAGTTTCCCCAAGCATTATTGATCCCTGAGTAGAATCCATTATGGCTTAAGGCAGGAATTCAGCTAGTCAGACATTTAGACCTATAAGTGAAATTCTGCCTAACTTTAACTCCAGGAAACCATATTGGACCGGTTTTATTCTTAGCTACATCCATGCAAAATTGGAGTAACTGAGAATGGAACCTGTCCCGATGTTCTCTTTATCCAGGAAGTTTCCTTCTTATTTTGTGTCTGTCACTTTACTCTTAGACTTTCTCCGTGGGTTCAAAACTGTCTTTTCTTGACTATTTCTCATGGTAACTTATTAGGACAATTACACAGCAAACTGAGCACTTTGCACTATGGATGAATGTTCAACTGCTTCCAAATTTGCAATTTAAAAAAATCTGAACATTGCTATTGAGAAAACTTATTTCATGATACCAAGGAGGACTCTTGCAGCGATTGCCCTATTAGAGTAAGGAAAACCCATCTCCTAGCATTAATCAATTAAATATATAAACAATAATATTTGAGAGAGCTGTTACTGTATAAAATGTCGTACTGTGTTAAGCAGCGTAGTTGTATCTATGTTGTTCCCTGAAGAAGAACTCTCTGTGCCTCGAAAGCTTGTCTCTATCACCAACAGAATATGGTCCAATACACGATATTATCTCACTCAACTTGTCTTTCTATATTGTTTTACAGACATGCCTGAAATATGAGGTACATTGCTGAGGAGGAAATGAGAAGTGCCGGTAAAGCAGAATAATATTTTTTTTCTTTGGGTTTGTTTTGGTCAGTTTTGGTGAAAATATGGGTATAATTTATCTGCCTCATTCTCCCTTTCTAGATGTGGAACTTTGAGGATGCACACAGCTAAGAGTTCAGGAACTTCATGTATACTGTGCACACAACTAGGCATCCAGATTTTCGTGCACAACGAGCAATAGAATTTGCATGTGCAAAATTTTGTTGACAAATATCATTGAATGGACAATAAAATATTTCCCCGGTGGATAACAGAGAGATGTGGTTTAGAAAATGACAATAGACAACATGATCACAAACTTTATTAATATACCATTAGTGTGATTCACCATTTCTTCCTTTCTCTGTAGGTGTTTGCAAAAAATGTAACTAAATCTTTGACTCATAATGGAGCACTTAAGGTCCTTTTCTTTGCTCATCCTAAATTACCACTGAAGTCAATGGGGAATTTGAGTAGACAATAAATGCGGGATTGTGCCTCAATTTTGAATGTTGTTACTGACAAGAGGAGACAAAAAGGTGAACTAATATATTAGAAATATAATAATTGATTTTTATTTAAAACTAATCTAATTTATTCTGTTAGTGATTACAGAGGAACTTAACTGAAGAATGTCCTTTTCTAAATAACTCTCATACGAGCTTGTTATCATTGTGGTTCATGCTGCCCATTTATATAATGTAGCCTCAAAACACTTGCTCACATCATTACTTAACTTGTAATCATTTAACATTCCACTTAGTTTGTGCTGTGTCTCCAAGAAATGCAGGAGAAGTAGTGCCAAATGATTTCAGAAGAGCCAAAGTGAAACGCAGTGGAATCTGATCTGGCTAATCTGAGCACCAAACTGAATAGACTAATAACAGGGTGATGGAAATATAGCTTAAGGTGGAATGAATCCAGGAAGAAATGAAGTTCAGTATATCTAAACAAAAGATGAAAGACTTCCTAAACGCAATGGAGCTAAAAAAGGATTAAGCAAGAAAAAAAAAAAAACAACAATCTGCAGATCATCGAGTAAGCAATGATGAAGCTACCACACAAAGCCTGGCAAAAGGGGAACTGTGTGATTCTTTTGAAGAAAGTGAAAAGTAGAGAAGAAGGAAAGAGAGTCAGTGGAAGTCCTCTGTTCATAATGAACTACGGAAGCAGGGCAGCTGTACTTGAGACTACATTGGGACTCATCAGCAATGATACTGGGATGAGAAATGTTAATTACAACTGAACAGCCTCCTGACTTGGCAGAAATCCTGGGACAAAGTGGTGGCACTTCGGCTGCAGCTGCAATATTTTATACAATCCCTGATGTTAAAAACACAGTTGTTTCCTCATTTTCATATATTGTTTACAGAGGAAGTGGAAACAGATTTGTTTCTTTGAAATAGAATCCCATGTTTTTATAGCGACTTTAGTAGTAGATTGATGGTTACGGAAACTGGCTTATATTTCTTTTCATCCAAATCCATTTCTGTAACATTACATCCAGACAAACTAACTGCTCATCAGGCACCCAATGATTCTCTTTGTGCCCTTTAAGTAAAAGGAAATTCAGTGGTTATCATGCTGGAAACCTGGCAGATACCAGTGAATCTGTGGATTTACTAGAGCAAATTTATTACAGTCTGGAATTTGTTAGTAGCCTCTAGAAGGTGATTATGCACTCGGTGAGCAAGCTTAACACCAGTGAGTCAGAAACCTGGGGCCATGCATGTGCCTTAGGTCTAAACTGAAACAGGGTTACCATGGTGACTCACTCAATTACTTGGAAGGGGACCAGAAGGCCACCATATTTTCCATATGTATTGTACTGTTCAGTGGCTTTCAGTAGACTTTGCACAGGATGCAATGGAATATTTATCTTGCAGAATTTGAATATGTGTTGCAAATGCCTGTAGAAATGTCATCTGTGACCTCATTTATTTAGTGTCTGCTATTCAGAGTGAAGGAGGGGCAGTAGTAATCAGTTTTGAGGATTAGCCATTACATTGCAAGGCAATGCATATTGACAGAGCCAGGCAGAAATGAATGTTGAACAGAGAACTGAGCAGTGCCAGGCTGAACTTGGGTGATCCTTAGCTTCCTGTAGGACCCATTCTTTCCCCTGAGTATGTCTTCTCCCCACCCCAAGTTCCCAATAAGTGTGCTTGCCTATGAAGCACTGGACCCACTCACACTAAAGAGTTTTTGTGTCAATGCCCTGCAGGTTGATTTAAGCCCTTTTCACAATTGGTTTACTCATGAGGGGCCTCCAGTCAGGCCATTTTCAGTGGAAGGTTCAGTTGTGGAATTTGTTTCCTACTTTGGTTCCTCAGAACCCAAATCAATTGACTTTCAGGTCATGTTACAAGGGTCCTTGGTTCCACCAGGCTTTTCCTGGGTGAGTGGCAGAGAAGCTGGGTGGACGCGAGAGGAGAGCTGTGTGTTTGCAAGCGGTGAGATTATGGTATTTGGGACAGTTTACTATTTACTGCTTTTGGACAAAGGTCTATTTTTTTAATTCTAATATGTGTTTATGGTCTTAGAATGTAAGTAAATAAACTTCATGTTGTTCTGTTACTAGAATTCCACACTAACAGCAAGATCTGAGCAGAAAGAAATGTTCACAGAATTAGCGAGTACATCTCAGCTGAGCTCTGATGCCCCACAACTGTCCCCTATGTGTTTCTCCTTGCCTTCTTCCTCAGTCCCCTCAAGAATAAATACAGCGCAGCAGACTGAGAGCATTAGGGTAACATGCAAATAGACAATTACACAGGAACTATATTACAATAGTACAACCAATCTAATTAATTTATGCATGGTAAAACCAGTACACAAAGTTTCCAAGACTTGCAGTAGTCATTTACTTGGTTATGCAGGTCTCATAAAGTCACTAGACCAATTGTATCCATATTATGTCCCCACTGAAGTCAATGGAGTTACATCAATTTTGATATGAACCATCATTTTAACTTGATATTTTTGTAATATTCTTTATTGATTCTTGAGAAGTGCCTCCCAACTGTTGCACATACAGCCACCCATCTAGTTGTCAGAAAGGATAGTTTTGTCTTTTTTTCTGCCACTCACTTCAGCTTTTCTGTGCCAGCAATTAGGCATATAATGCTGTATCAAGAATCTCTTAGGCAAACACTGCCAGGTCTCCCTTTTGCTTTATGGAGCAGTATTACATCCAGTTCTGGAATCATTAACTCTAACTTACCAGTTGGAAGAGTGTCACAGAAAAACTGGGATGGACGCAATTGTTGCTGAGGAGGCCAGTAAGTCTGTTGCCATACTAGTGGAGTTGATGTCTAGAAAAGATGGACAAAGTTAGACACCAATGGGGTGGAAGACAATGAAGGAGTCCTATCCATTTCCACCAATCTGATCCTCCAGTTGTAATTGTACTAGCTAGCAGCAGTGTTTGTGCCTGTTATCCACACTTGCCATTTTTGCTTGCATGTACGGAGAGTCCATTTTGGTGTTCATTATGTTCTTAGTTTCCCAGAAGTTCCATGATACAGAATTCCATTTTCTCCTGTAAGACAGTTACTCAGTTAAAACCTAATCCTCACCAGTCATTATTGCTGTCTGGGAAACCACAGCCACAGAGAGTTATAGATGAAATCTTTCTGGATGTACCTTCCAACAACTTGTGTGCTTGGAAAATGTGAGAAGAAACATTAGAGAATCTGTGTAAGAAAGTTTGTAACATTATGCATGAAATACACCCTGTGATTATGACTAGCACAGGGTCTATGCAACATTTTAGTCCAATTTAAATGGTGCATAGGTCCTTTGCCAGCCCTCTTCTCAAAGTTGAATTTCAGTCTGTCAGCATGACAGAGTATATTGTACTATATGGGTGACATGTCTATAGCATAGTGCATTCCCCCAACCTCTGATTGTATCTTCATTTCCTAAAGGCTTGTCCTTATGCTGACGAGGTGAGGTATAGGACAAGACAGTAGTGCTAATGCTAAATGTAAAATGAGAAAACTAGTTTCATTACAGAATGGTTGTCAGAATCTTATCTTTGGCTTTTGTTCTTTGAGTACATTATCTTGGTCATTCTCTTGTATCTGTTACTTTCTGAGATGTTCAGTCTTGGATCTGTTACAGTGATGCTGGGTCTGGTTTCATTTTGGTCCACTTAGTGGCAGGTCCCCATATTCTCGCCCTCTTCTACATTCCGTTTGGCCAAAAGAGATAACAATATCAAGATGCTTTTTATACTGTTAACTTGCTTATTCTTTATAAACTTTAAGATCCCTTCATCGGTCTTTAGATGTATTTAGGAACTTGAGTTAAGTTTCTTCATCTGCTGTACATTCCCACTGAACTGGCTGGAATTTGCTTCCATTCAGACTAACCTGAAAAAGGTATCTTTTCAGCCTGGGCTTTGAACATAACAGCAGTTTCACTTTAAAGGTCTTGGCTCTTATTTTATTTCAAGCACTCTGGGTTACAGAACATGCTGACAAGTTACAATGAAATATGTATAGTCTGTGGGATTTTCAGGATATCATGGAAAGACTGTATGTTGGCTAAAAATGAATAAATAGTAGTTGGCAAGTATGCTACCTGGGAGCTTTCTAATGCCTGTCAGTTACATGATAAAAAATGTGTATTTGTAATGTTTGAGCTTCAGGTTTTTCATGGGATTGATGCTATGCATGGCCAGATGGCAGTAAAAAAAAAGGGGGGGGGAGGGGTTACTTTGTAATAAATTAGGAGGATGTTACTGTTTTCAGAGACGTGTTCAATCAAAGGTGTTTCGTATAGCTGATAAAGCAACATATATGATACGGAATAGCCATATGGGTTTATTTTCCTGAAGAGGAACAATGAAGATAGCAGACCCATAAGACTATTAACTAGGTATTGTACAAACACATAGTAAAAGACAGCCCCTACCCCACAAGGCTTACAATTTAAAAAATGGGCTCACCCACCTCTGTACCAGGAACAAACATGACCCAGAATATCACTAACAGCCCAGTCTTGATGTTCTTACTCAGTATTTATTCAATTAAAACTCTTATTGATTTGGGAGCTTAGCTCAAGTAAGGACTTCAAAACCAAAGTCCTATTATCTAGTTTGCAGGGCTACCTGTATCTTCCTACCCTTTTTGGTCTCTCCAAGGGGGTATATGAACTTCACATTGACACAGAAGGGGATAAGGAGCAGTTCTGGGCCCAGGTGACTCCATCCTACTGCACCTGCAGAGCCTACTCCAGCTGGCGACGTTACTTAATTGGAGCCAGATAGTTCTCAAGGGGGGCAAGCAGGATAAGAGGACAGACTGATCCTGGGAGCTTCCGAACAAGAGCACAGCAGAAGCCCTTGCTGCAAGGAAGGAGCCTGCAAGTGGCAGCTACCACAGGCCTTAGAAGAGGGGTTCAGGGAGGAGACCCCGGGGGGGGGGGGGAAGGTAGTTGTGAGCTTTTTCTCTTGGGCTGAGGGCTGAGAGAAGCCTGGGTGGCTTAGTCCTCAGCTGGGAGCCTAACTGTAAATGGGGGCTGATCAGGGACTGCAGCCTGCTTGAAACCCTGAATAGAGGGTCAGTGTAACAAAACAGAATGGGACTGCAACCCAGGAACTTGGGCCAATGTGAAGCTGGGGCTAGCCTGCAAGGAAGGAAGGCTACCAGCTGAGTCCAGCTAGACTGCAGATTCAGTTTTTGGACTTAAAGTGAAGGACTTTGAGGCCTTGTGGGAAGCAAGTGGTAGGAAGTGCCCAGGGAGGCAGATGCAGAGTACTTTGGGGTATTTGATATCTTCTCATAGAGCCCTGGGTTGGAGCCTGAGGACAGTGAAGCCCCAGGCTCCCCTACCAACCACCCTTTTTGTGGAAAGGACATAACCTCCCCACTCAGAAAATAAGTGAGGATGAAGACTCTGTAAGCCCTGTCTCTACTGAAAGATGAACTACCACAGCAGTGGAATGATGACTGGCAAGGGATGTTGGAGATGGGGTAAGAGCTGGGACTCAGTGAACTAACCACCAGTAGCCCAGCATCCATCTCATATCTCTTGCCCTTACCGGCTTTCAGGTGAAATCATATGATTTTTCCACTCTCAGATCAGCATCTGGCTACAGCACCCAGAATATAACAACTGCTCATCACCCTGCATGTCCAACTGGGTTTCAGGCACCTGCATATGGTCCCCTGGAGAACACATGACCCGGGATATAGTGACTAACAGTCTTCTTAAAACAAGGACATTTTTATTTGGCAACTGGAATAAAGCATTAGAGGGAAAAAGGATTTTAAAACAACAACAAACAGCCCCGCCCCCACAAAAGTATTTACTCTAAACTTACGCGTCACTACAAGTGAAGTTGCATCGATGCAGCCACACCACTGAAGTGCTTCTAGTGCAGATGCTCTAAGCCAATGGGCGAGAGCTATCCTGTCGATTTAATTACTCCAGCTCCCATGAGCGACAGTAGCTATGTCAGCAGGAGAGATAGCATTGTCCCCACCAGCACTTAGGACAGTGTAACTTATATTGCTCAGGGGGTGGCTTATTCACCCCCGCGAGCGACATAAGTTATACCAGTGGTTCTCAAACTATTGTACTGATGACCCCTTTCACATAGCACGCCTCTGAGTGCAACCCCCCCCCAATAAATTAAAAACTTTTTATATATTTAACACCATTATAAATGCTGGAGGCAAAGCGGGGTTTGGGGTGGAGGCTGACAGCTCGCAACCCTCCATATAACTTCCTGACCCCCTGAGGGGTCCCGACCCCCACTTTGAGAACCCCTGAGTTATACCGACATAAGTGATAGTGTGTACATAGCCTTGAAAAGCTACGGGGGCACAGCTACAGGACAGCAGCTGCACTGCTGTAGAGTTTTAGTGTATATACTACCGCGCTGGGAGGGATTCTACTTCGCTGTAGGTAATCCACATCCCCAAGAGGCAGTAACTAGCTAGATGGAAGAATTCTTGTGTTGACCTAGCGCTGTCTACACCGCAGTTAGGTTGGTTTCATGACATCTCTCAGGGCTGTGGATTTTTCACACCCCTGAGAGACATAGCTATGCTGATGTCATTTTTCAGCGTAGCCCAGCCCTCAGACTGTTTTTTTCAGAATCTGCCAGTCAGACCATCTAACTGAACATTTCTGTGATGCTGCATCATTGTATGAGTAATTAGAACTATTCAGCCTTAATGGCTTCCAATCACTAGTGTTGTCACTATCTGTATCTTTGGCAGGGATCGGCAATCTTTGGCATGCGGCTCGCCAGGGTAAGCACCGTGGCGGGCCGGGCCAGTTTGTTTACCTGCCGTGTCCACAGGTTCAGCCGATCGCGGCTCCCACTGGCCACAGTTCACCGCTCCAGGCCAATGAGGGCCAGCACATCCCTCGGCCCGCGCCGCTTTAGAGCAGCGAACTGTGGCTAATGGGAGCCACGATCAGCCGAACCTGCGGACGCAGCAGGTAAACAAACTGGCCCGGCCTGCCAGGGTGCTTACCCTGGCGAGCCATGTGCCAAAGGTTGCCGAACCCTGATCTATGGGGAAGTGTGTGGAGAGATCTATTAAAAACAAACAAACAAAAAAAGCTTGTCTCTTTCACCAACAGAAATTGGTCCAGTAACAGATATTACCTCACCCACCTTGCTTACATCCCACAGACCAAGACACCATCTCAGAAAGCCAATACATGAGCCATATTTTGGGATGCTGATCAATAATTAGTAAAGAGCAAACATATGTTTACCTCACGTCCATTAGGTGATTTTTCTATCTCTAGTAAAAGTTGAGTTCTAAGTTCAGAATAACAGTATGTTTCTGCATTTATTAATTTTATTATGCCAATTGCAATACTGTATAGGAAATCATTATGTATTTGAGTAATTAAGTACAGCAAAGTTACATTCACACTAATCTCAGATGCAAAGTGCTGTTCTAATATTTTGGCATCATAATGCAGTCAATCTCTGCATTCGTTACACATTAAAAAATCCAGTGTCTATGTTTATCTTTGATCAAATTCACGCAAAATCATATGATACCAATTGAATTGCAGGCTCTTGTTCTATGTTGTTGAGCAAGCCTTCAAATGAAACTACTTGTCTTTAATGTGCCGTAAACATTTTCTTCACAGAGAAAAATTAACTTATGCGGATACTCTAATTTCCATGGACTCTGAGCCCTGGTCTACACTACGAGTTTAGGTCGAATTTAGCAGCCTTAGATTGATTTAACCCTGCACCCGTTCACACAACGAAGCCATTTTTGTCAACTTAAAGGGCATTTAAAATCGATTTCTGTACTCCTCCCCGACGAGGGGATTAGCGCTGAAATCGACATCGCCAGGTCAAATTTCAGGTAGTGTGGACACAATTCGATGGTAGTGTGGACACAACTCCGGGAGCTATCCCAGAGTGCCCCATTGTGACCACTCTGGACAGCACTTTCAACTCAGATGCACTGGCCAGGTACACAGGAAGAGCCCCGGGAACTTTTGAATTTCATTTCCTGTTTGGTCAGCGTGGCAAGCTGATCAGCACAGGTGACCATGCAGATCTCATCAGCAGAGGTGACCATGGAGTCCCAAAATTGCAAAAGAGCTCCTGCATGGACCGAATGGGAGGTACTGGATCTGATCGCTGTATGGGGAGATGAATCCATGCTATCCGAGCTCTGTTCCAAAAGATGAAATGCCAAAATATTTGAAAAAAATCTCCAAGAGCATGAAGGACAGAGGCTATCACAGGAACCCGCAGCAGTGCTGCGTGAAACTTAAGGAGCTGAGGCAAGCCTGCCAAAAAACCGAAGAGTCAAACGGCCTCTCCGGGTCAGACCCCCAGACATGCCACTTCTATGATGAGCTGCATGCAATTCTAGGGGGTGCTCCCACCACTATCCCACCCCTGTTCGTGGACTCCTGCAAGGGGGGAGTCTCACGCAACAGGGATGAGGATTTTGGGAACGAGGAGGAAGTTGAAGATAGTGCACAGCAAGCAAGCGGAGAAACTGTTCTCCCCAACAGCCAGGGACTGTTTATCACCCTGGAGCCAATAATCCTAGGCAAAACTTCCACATTGTGCTCCCTCCCCCCCTCCCGCACATTGGTTCATTGGGGCTGGTCCCCAGACTAGGTTCCTCCCTCCCTGCCCCCTGAACTCCCCTGGAGGCTGAGCAGCCCCCTCACAAGCCCTTTCCACCCCACCCTGGAGGCCCCTGCCCCGAGTCAACTCACTGGCTTTGCCGGGCTTGGGCCGCTGCAGCAGCCTTGGGCTTGCCGAGCCAGGGCACCGCTTTTTGGCGCCCCCAACCACTTGGCACCCTAGGCGACTGCCTAGTTCGCCTAGTGGTTGCACCGGCCCTGACTCTTGTCACCGCGCTGCTGTTGCCTCCTTGCCTGCTTTTGCAGGTTCTGGTTCTGCACATATTGCAGGATAATGTGCAAGGTGTTTACAATGGTGATAACTGCCGCAGTGATCTGAGCGTGCTCCATGCTTGCCATGATATAGCGTCTGCAGGAGAGCAGAGTTGCAGCAGAAGCGGTGGATGACGGAATAGATATTTATAGAGAGATGCCATGAGAATAGATATTTATAGAGAACAACGAGAGGACCTCCGAGGTGGATTCATGAGAGCAGGAGAGCATAGTTGCAGCATGACAGCCAATGTGTAGAAATTTGCTATCGATTGAGACAGGAGAGCAGAATGGCAGCGGAAGCGGTGGTTCGAATGCCAGTTTTTCCAACTTAATGCTCCATCTGTGGCCAGAGCAGGAGAGCAGAGTGGCAGCGGAAGTGGTCGTTTGATGATATGGTTAGCAGTCCTAATATTCACAGTGGCAAAAGTGGCTGAAAGCAATATGGCGCCTGCACGGAAAAAAGGCACAAAACGATTGTCTGCTGTTGCTTCACGGAGGGAGGGGCGACTGACAACATGTACCCAAAACGCCCGCGACAATGTTTTTGCCCCATCAGGCATTGCGAGCTCGACCCAGAATTCCAATGGTGGTGGAGACTGCGGGAACTGTGGGATAGCTACCCACAGTACAACACTCTGGAAGTCGACGCTAGTCACGGTACTGTGGACGCACTCCGCCAACTTAATGCGCTTAGTGGAGATGCACACAATCGACTGTACAAAATCGCTTCCTAAAAAATCGACTTCTATAAATTTGACCTAATTTCATAGTGTAGACATACCCTGAGTGCCAAAAAAAAAATACATCCTTTGATGCAGCATACAAACAGCCTGAGTGTCAGACATCGTCAGACTTCCACAGGTGACACAGAAACACTTGTTGTTTGTTTGGGAAGCAACATCGCAGGTTATTTTTCAAAACTTGATCTAGTGATCTGGTTCAGGTCATTGTAAAGACTTTCAATTATTAATGGGCGGAATGCTTAGAAGAAAGTTCTTTTTTCTCCCCTATGCTGTTTTTTTAAACCTTTCTATAATACTAACACTAGAACCTCTCTACTATAAGCAGACACACCAGTGAAAATTTTATTTTAAAATTGCTACACATAAATGCTGCATAATAATCTGACCTGTATGCCTGACTGATGAATGGGGCAGGAGGTTACTTGCATAAAACAATGGCCACAGGTATCTTTGAATTTGCTTCGGCTTAACATTAGTGTACTATTTCTGAGAAAAAAAATCATACAAAATTAAACATACTAAAAAAACTCAAACATGACAGTGTCTGCGATAACATTCCTTTCCACTGATTTCAGGTGCAATGTGTTTAAGAACACACAGCCTTCCAAAAAGATCATGCCATTTGCTAAAGAGGCTAGAACATAGGCGGATGCTCAAGTAAACTGGGTTCTATTCCCAGTGTTGCCACTGATCTGCTGGGTAACGTTGGGCAAGTCACTTCACCTCTCTGTGCTGCGGTTTCTCCATCTGTAAAATAGGACTAATGATACTGCCCTCCTTTGTAAAATGCTTTGAGATGTACTGCTGAAAAGCACTATATAAGAACTAGGTATGATTATAATTGATTCTCTGGTAATTACAACATTGTAAAATAATACAACATTGTATTTACCATAACTTAATGCTTGTGGAAATGGATAAGTTTGGTAACTATGCTGGAATGCTAAGTTTTATTTTCTATTTCTATATATATAAGGCTATGTTCAACACTATAAAGAAAAAGTATAGGAATCCTTCAACTATAGCATCATCACTGAATCTAATCTAAGTTCAATATTTAGGGTAACCCAAGGAATAAAGAGGGAAAAAAACCAAGTAGTAAAATTCATCTTAATAATGTACTGTATTAGAATATACAGCATTAATACACTACTGTATTAGTGTTTAGCACCATTTATAAGCTGCAAAAAATTGTACGTTATAGTTCATGTACATGAAACATCTACTAAATTAGTTTATGTTAGTTAATTTTGGCATAACACATTGAAAATGTAAATTGCTATTAAATGTTTATTAATCATTAAGTATTTTATTAACTAGCTTAACAACTCCCTGTGTGACAAACAGAAATGCATATAGAGTATCTTTAAACAAAAGCATTGCACTGTATCAAAAACTCAGGGTCATATTCTATTGTAGAGTGGTGATAACAATAGCTGGCCTGGAACTGATCATAGTACCTGTCTTGTAGGTTAAATGAAACTATGTTTCAGGTATTCTCTTGACAGCAAAACCTCTCTCATGGGACATCAGATGATGAAATGCCTAAACAAAAGAACACTTTCCAAGGATACTTTACTTTTACACTGAAACCTGAGTATGTGGCCTATTCCAGAGTCCTATTACTCTTGCCACTGTGGATATTAAATAACAAGGCACATAGGGTGCTCTTTGATGATCTGGCAAGGTGAATGGAAAAATGGCAGTATTTCAATAGCAGGCTGATAGACTAGAAAACTCTCCTGAAGAACAGTCCCTTTGAAGTGGTGTTTGAAGTGTGAATCATGTTGTAGAGCTAATGAGTTATGTAAATCCATTGTTTTAACTGTATCTTTTATTGCAATATTGGAACTAACTAGAATATAGCTCGATCCTAATATCTGCACAAGACAACAAACGTTGCAGCTTCCTTATACAAACAGCCTAACACATTTGCAATTATATTGAAGAATATCCCCTAAACTTGCACACAACTTCTGCTCATACTGAGTAGCACTTATGCACATGGGGAATGGAGGATCAAGACACTGACTTTAATTGAGCTCTGATTATCATTTAGGGCTAGTGTTTTAAAGTTATTTAGGTGCCTAGTGGTATTTACAGAAGAGCTTATCTGCATTTTTAGGTGCCTAAATAACTTTCAGGATCTGGCCCTTGGTTGCCTCAGATCAAAAGCAACATTCAGGGGTTGGGTGACTGAAACAGAGCACAAGATAGGCCTCATTGCTGAGAAGCATGAAATAACTAGCACAGAGAGCCTCAAGAAAGAGGTGATATCAGGGATAGGAAAGACATTCACAAAATTCAACAATGTATGGAAATCAAAAATAAACTGTGAATTTTCAACTTAAGTCATCTTAGTGCTAACATATGGTTGTGAGCGCTTGAGGGAGCTATTAAAATGTTACACAGAAAACTAGTTGCCTTTGACAATAAATTCCGATGAAAGATTCTGGGCATTGGATGGAGAAACTTTATCGCTGACAAAGATCTGAGAAATCACCATCAGCAGCTTGTCTTCACTAGAATTAGAAGGAAGCATTACACACATTTTGGGCATGTACTCCAAATGCCAACACACTGCTTGAAGCGGTGAGGTGAAACCTAACTAATGTGAGGACATGAGGCTGCGTAAGAGAAAACTTAAGAAGAACCCTTAGCAGGAAGGGAAGAACAGTCAGTCTCAACAGCACAGAGCAGATAGAAGCAGCAGCTAATGACAGAGGGATGGACAAGACTAGTTTCTGCCTTGTGTGCCAACATCGTCATGAGAAAGATGCTGTCACACTGTCGAATGTGAGTGCCAACCTCAGGGCAGACAGTCAAGGGGTAGGTCACAAGCCCCAAACTGGTTGTATATTCTAGAATTAGATTTCACCAACCCAGTAACAAGTGTGAACTTCCAAAGTACCAATACAGCTTTACGATGGAGTCACAGCCAGTCCCCTTGGGCATTCCAGTCTATCTTGCCATCCAGCAAGCACGCCTCTCTCAGATAGATGGTCATTTTACTCCAAAGATCACAAAATATTCAGGTTACTCCCAGTCCCAAAGGGCCAGTCACCCCAGGTCAATTTGCAGCTTAGATCTCACACCAAAGGCAATGCTTATAGCCAATCATAAAGCAAACAAACTAAGGATTGATTAACTAGGAAAATGAGAGTTATTTACAAGGTTAAAGCAGGTAGCACACACACAGATTAGTTACAGTCTTAAATTCCAAATGATAATAGAAACTTCTATAATAAGCAAAATTTGTATGTCTTTAGGGCTAACCTTCGCTAAACATTTGGGGACTTCTTACTTATGTTTAGAAATTATCACCTCTCAGAGTTCAAGTAGCATAGGAATAAGTTCTCCTTAACAGGCCTTCTTATTCCCTTTCCCTAGTGTTCAAGCTGTGATGGGAGAAGGGCTTGGGCACCTACCCTCTGCAGGGCTGTGGGGGAAGCAAACAAATAGTTTTATTCACAATGGCTTGTCTGATGGCTGTAGATCTTCTTTTGTTGGGAAGGAGATAACACCTCTTGTGGTGAACTAGTATTTCACACTTGGTAAAGCTTCTTACTTGACTGGTGGGGATTTACAGTTTTAGTGAACCTTTGGATGGGCTAGAGTTTATTCCAGTGCCTAAAAAAACCCCATCTCCCATAGAAAAGCACATGGATACCCAGAATTCAGTCACTGAGGATTTTCAGCAAGGGAATACAAGTAAGTCCAAAAGTACAGAAGGAATACATTTAATAAATCTGACAATGATAAAGAAACATAATTTCTGCAACCTAACAAAGCTACTTTATAATCTCCATACATTATCTGCACAGTTATATATAAACATAGTTAACAAATTAAATCTAAACAAGTCAGTCCGCACAGAAACACAGTGAGAAGTAATTCAGAGTTCCTAAAACCTTAGGTTGAGTTCACCTGAGTCTCAGTTACAGGCTTCAATCATCAAAAGCTATACAATCTGCTGAGTCAAAAGCACTGCAACGATATCTTTTCTCCTGTTGCTTGCAGAAACCTCTAGCTGGAATCCATGCAGACGCCTCCTCATCTGGTGAAATCACTCAGCTAGTCAGCTAACTAATTAGCCAACCACTCAGATTAAGTACATAAATAAAAATACCCAGTTACAAGAAAAATACAAAAAATGGAGAATAGCCAAATATAGATGATTCTTTCCCCATCATCACATTTAAATAAGAGAAGAGTTGGTGAACAATACTGGTTGAGACAATTTAAAACAGAGTGGCTAAAATCAAATAACATGCAAAGAATACAATTAAAATGAAATAAATCATTTTTCCCTCCCAATTTCCCCATTCTATAATCAAGACTGCCAGGGCTTCCCCGTTGGAGGGTTAAACAACCTCACCAATCTGCTACAAAATACTGCAGAGTTAGGGGGAAACCGCCTCTGCTTACAGCCCCTGTAGCTCAGAGTCTTCCAACCCATTCAGGTCACATGGCCTTTTGTAAAGCAGCTACCCTAACTACTTGCCCTCAGTGGAGTCTATTAATCTAGCTACAGCAGTGGTTCTCAAACTATTGTACTGGTGACCCCTTTCACAAAGCAAGCCTCTGAGTGCAACCCCCCCTAATAAATTAAAAACACTTTTTATATATTTAACACCATTATAAATGCTGGAGACAAAGCGGGGTGGAGTCTGACAGCTCGCGACCCCTCCATATAATAACCTCGTGACTCCCCTGAAGAGTCCCAACCCCCACTTTGAGAACCCCTGAACTACAGGGAACCTATTCAGCATGCCCCCAAACTACCTCACCCAATTCCAGAAACTGGTGGATGTGGATTGCTAATTGTGCATTGGCCTAGCAACAATGACCCAGACACATCTCATTCCTACACTCACGTCTCTATAGATCTCTTAAAGAAATATCTCCCGATTAGACACATGGGTTAAATTAGCAAACATTTTTATAGTTATAGAGCAAACATTTAAGCCAGGGATGGCCAACCTGAGCCTGAGCAGGAGCCAGAATTTATCAATGTACATTGCCAAAGAGCGACAGTAATACATCAGCAGCTCCCCCCATCAGCTCCCCCACCCCTGCTCCCAGTGCCTCCCAATCAGCTGTTTCGTGGCATGCAGGAGGCTCTGGGAGGGGAGGAGTGAGGGCACAGTAGGCTGAGGGGAGGGGGCGGGAAGGAGTGCAGAGGGGGCAGGGCCTGTGGCAAAGCCGGGGGTTGAGCAGTGAGCACCCCCTAGCACACTGGAAAGTTGGCACCTGTAGCTCCAGCCCCGGAGTCGGTGCCTGTGCAAGGAGCCGCATATTAACTTCTGAAGAGCCACATGTGGCGCTGGAGCCACAGGTTGGCCACCCCTGATTTAAGTATTACCTTTGTGATATACCGGAGTACAGTCCAGACAAATGGGGGGCTGTGTCACCCTTGCAATGCCTTTCTGTTGTAGCCTCCAACCTGGACTGCTCACAACCAGTCACCAGCATGTATGTCACTCCCAGATGTTTTTGTGTAAATGCAGCCTGCCAGTCACACCCAGGCTTTCACCAGCCTTGGTTATACTGCAGGGTGACTCCAACACATGCCCAATCCTGGACTTTCCTACAGAAATGTATGTCCTGCACTGTCCAGCCCTCTCCTAGACAGTCCATAAATATTAAGTTTGAACAAGCACTGTTAACATTATACAGGAAAATGTTATAACTTCACATACAATGTTGCCACACATATTTTATCAGGGCAATACTGACCAGCAAATTATGAGTTTTCAAATGATATCTTACAAGGGATACATTGTACAAAGATTATGACAACAGTGTGTAGAGTGTGAATACCGGGGTATATTCTGTCACAATCTTATAACATGTATCAGGGGGTAGCCGTGTTAGTCTGTATCTACAAAAACAACAAAGAGTCTGGTGGCACCTTAAAGACTAACAGATTTATTTGGGCATAAGCTTTCGTGAGTAAAAACCTCACTTCTTCGGATGCATAGAGTGAAAGCTACAGATGCAGGCATTATATACAGACACATGGAGAGCAGGGAGTTACTTCACAAGTGGCGAACCAGTGTTGACAAGGCCAATTCAATCAGGGTGGATGTAGTCCACTCCCAATAATAGATGAGGAGGTGTCAATTCCAGGAGAGGAAAAGCTGCTTCTGTAGTGAGCCAGCCACTCCCANGATTGGGAGTGGCTGGCTCACTACAGAAGCAGCTTTTCCTCTCCTGGAATTGACACCTCCTCATCTATTATTGGGAGTGGACTACATCCACCCTGATTGAATTGGCCTTGTCAACACTGGTTCGCCACTTGTGAAGTAACTCCCTGCTCTCCATGTGTCTGTATATAATGCCTGCATCTGTAGCTTTCACTCTATGCATCCGAAGAAGTGAGGTTTTTACTCACGAAAGCTTATGCCCAAATAAATCTGTTAGTCTTTAAGGTGCCACCAGAATCTTATAACATGGGATACAGATAGGGGGCCAACAGTCCTGTATTATAAGGGATGTCCTTTATTTAAATAAAATATTGTCAGCCCCATACTAAATCAGCACGGGTCACCTTTTATCCCCTATTTCAACCAGGGTAGTGCTGCTGGCTAGCAACTTGACATGGTGCACAAGGTCATAATGCCACTCAAATGTGGCCCAGCTACCACTCCATCATGCCTAACTCTGGATATCTGGGTTTCTACCATAATTTTTAATTAAAGGTGGACTAGGCTTTCTTCCGGCAACTAGCAGAAGTTACTAGATTGCAGGCCCTCATTCTCATTGGAGACTTTAATCACCCTGATATGTAGGAATGCATAGCTCCCGAATCGCCAGCCCACGGGCGTGGCAAACTGCTCCCATGGCAACGAGGCAGGAGTGACCTTCAATCCAGCGTTTGTGTTTGGGAAACTTATTTGGCTGATTTGATTGTTTCCTCGCAGCTGGCATTCACGCGCTCAAGAGATGGGTTCGTTATCTTATGTGCATGTATACTGCCTGGCTTTTCTATGCGCAGGAATGTAACCACTAAGAAGTATTGTAAACAAAGTAAGGAGAGAAATAAAAACCCCAGGAAAAGTTTTCCTGGAGGCTTTTCCAGCTTGAAGCTTTAAGGCTTTCTGGCTACCACAGACCTGGCGTTCTGTTTCCTTTCCTCCATCGTCACCACACCTGGTGACCCCGACGTGATACCCCTCTACTCACTGGCTGGATACGCCGAGCGCGCCCGCGGCTGTTTGCCGCCCCTTATTCGTGAGTATGGGGGGAGACTTTCCAGTGCCCAGAAGGAGCACGCAAGAGAGTTACAAGAGATTATACGACAGCGATCATGTGTCGCTGTCCCGGTCGCTCATATTGAGGACCTTCTAAGGGAAATAGATCGCCAGTGCCCCTGGTATCCAGACTGCGGGTCATTACAGCTTTCTGATTGGATACGGATTGGGATCACCTTGTATAGTGAACCCCGGGCCCCAGTTCAGCGCCTGCTGCTCTGGCAGTGTTGTAAGGAGGCGCTGGAGGGGGTCGGCCCCGACAGCCCCAAGCCGGTCCCCCTTTTGCCCCCAGGTGATGGGCCACCCCCCTCCAACCCGCAGCTGACCCTCCCTGCGCCACCGCCCGTGGCGGCCCCCCCGCCTACCGGTCGGGCGGGGGGGCGCTGTCGCCGCGGCGGTGTGGCGAGCGCGTGAGGCCGGTCTCTTGACCGACGAGGAATCCAAGTGTGGGTTCGAGGCGTTTCCCATCTCTTGGCGGGATAATGGAAATGGGGGGCAGATAGTGGACTGGGAGGCTCTCCCCTACTCGGGTCTGCGCGAGCTCCGCAAGGCGGTTCGTGAGACCAGGGTGCGGTCCACTTTCACCCTGGGGATCATGGAACTTGTGTCAAACAGTTACTTCTTGCTCCCCCAAGATTGGAAAGACATGTGTCGCATGGTGCTGTCTCCCGCGCAATACGTTGTGTGGGATAGCGAGTACCAGTGAGAGGCGCTTGCAGCAGCAGCACAAGGTGGGGGGGCCTATTTCGCTGAGCAGTTGTATGGCACGGGGCAGTTTTCGGGCATCCCCGAGCAGGCGGTGGGCACGCCCCGGGCAGCTTTTCCCATCATTGGCCAGTGTGTCCGTCGCGCGTTTCGCAGGGTCCCCGCTGCGAGCAAGTCCTCTAAGTCCTTCGACCCTGGCGGAGTTGCTACAGGCGTGTGCGGACGTAAGCACCCCAACCCAAACGCATTTACTGCCTCAACGATCAGCCGTTCGAGGGTGTTATCGACTTTAGGGCAGACATCACCGTCATTGCCGCCGCGCAGTGGCCCGCCCATTGGCCCACAGAGCAGGCTCCGGCGGTTTGGGGTGTGGGCGGGGCACAGGACTCACAACGAAGTGCCCGATGGTTGGAGATTAGGGTGCCCCAAGGCACCCGCCGCACCCGTATCCGGCCTATCATTCTCCCCGTCCACTTCAACCTGTGGGGCCGTGATTTATTAACACAGTTCACTGCCACCATCCATATTGATGATTAGGCGTACGGCCCTCCCCCTCCGTTGGCTCACTGATGAGCCCATATGGGTTGCGCAGTGACCGCTTCCTCTGGACAAGCTGGAGGCCCTCCAGCACTTGGTCAGTGACCAGCTACGGGCAGGGCATTTGGAGGAGTCCACTAGCCCCTTTAATACCCCCGTGTTTGTAAGCACAAAAGAAATAGTTACACCTTGTATAAAAATTGATGTGGCTAGTGTTGTGGAAATTGAATTGTGGATAGGGTGTGCATTTTTCCCAGAATATGTGCAGTGTATATTGTAGCAGAGGTAAAGGAAATGCAAACCTACCAATATAGGTTGTGTTATCTTTTTCAGATTACTGTGTGTTTGAAAGCAATGACTGACTGCCCAGAAGGGGTAGACCTCTGTTCTTTTGTCTTTCAGATCATCAGAGAAAATGGATGCCAGCTGAACAGCATTCAATGTACCATGCATTCACTGGCACAATAGGAATTATTTTTGTGTTTTATGGCCAAAATTGTTGTTAAAAATTTGCATACCAATAGTCTTTGGAAACAAGGACATGGAAGGTTAACCCACTCCCCATATTGCCCAGGGGATCCTTCTGGCTACCTCAGATTTCTAGCCAGAGGGCTGAGGAGGGAGGAAAGCTATTAGACACCTGAGGTTGTACCGAGTGAACTCCTCAAAAGTGGGTGTGCTTGTCCTGGTTTGTTGCTCTAAAGCTCTGTAATAAAGTTATTTTACTGGAAGGGTGTACATGGCATACATTGAATAATAAGACTAATGTACTGTATAAAGACAATGTGTATGTGTTCATTGTTGAGAAAAGGTGTATGAGTGAAGAGTGGAAGTTTCTTTTGTAGGTTAAAAGAAGCTGAGAAAGGGAGAAGAGGAAAAAGCACAGAATGAGTTAACTGAGAGGAAAATACAGCTAGCAGGCTCATCCAAGGTCACAGCCAAAACTTGGCTGACCCCCAAGAAAAAGGGGGGGGGGCTTGAATGTGCCCAAGCAGCTGTAAAATCTGCAAAACACTGCCAGGCATTAATGAAATATGTTAGGTTTCTTTTCTCACAGGTAGAGAAGTGCTACCCAAAGACCCTAGCACCCCTGCCATTCATTGAAACCAGGAGACTGAGTCTATGTAAAGTCCATCAACAAAAGACTGCTTTGGCTCCATGCTGGAAAGGCCCTTTCCAAGTCCTGTTAACCACCAACACCGCTGTGAAGTGCCAAGGACTACCTGCCTGGACCCATGCTTTTCACTGTAAAAAGACCCCTCCACCTCGGGAGGACTCTCCGACTGATGATAAGCCTATTTCTCCTTCTAGCTCTGCTGTGCCTTCTGGACAACAGGAAAAAGGAAAAAAAGACAAGGTGAAGTGCTAGTAACCTCTCCCTTGTCCACTGACAGACCTACTGTGCCTCTGGATTTTTCTAGAAGAAGCAAAACCATTACAGGGTGATGTGCTAGTAACCTCTCCCCTGTATGATGCTAAACCACACTGTTTCAAAAGAAGAGAAGAAGGAACACTTGCTTCATTGAAACCACAAAGTCCAGGGATTCCTGACTACAAGAGACATTAAGAACTGACCCTGGTGAAGAAACAAAGAATTATACACTAGCAGGAAGAAACTTGTGGAACCCATTTTTGGGAACGAGGTATTGATTGGATTTTGGGGTTTATTCTACAGGCTGCGCCCTGTGTTTTGGATAAATCCTTCAGCATGTATTGCCCTCCCTAATTGGATTTTAAATGATAAGTACCAAAGGCACCTTGTTGCCATTGCCCCTGCCATCTCCTCTATTACACTATTACCCCTGTAACACATCCAAATACAGACAATGACCCAGAAGTTGCTGACAGAGATGGTATTGAATATCACTGAGGCTGGGAAGGCATTGCAGTGGGATCTAGCATGTTCAGAAATTCAGGATTTCCTGAATGACTAGCTAATGGCCATTCAGAATGATCTAGAGCATCAGGCTTGGCCCACTGCCCTTACAGACACATCAGGAGTACCATCTGATCTGTGGCCATGGAGACATACTTGGAGACTTTCTGGGTGGAAGTGCAGACGTTCTTAGTGCTCCTTCCAAGCATATGGACCGGTTGAGGGGGTGTGGGCTCCCACATACCGTATCCTGCCGGGTCCATGGGGAGGATGCATGTGGGATTGGGTAATTCACCAAGACATCTGGGAAATTAGACTACCTGGTATGCCCAATTGATTTTAGTAAGTGCTCCGGAGATTACACCTGACATTTGGATGGGGTTAGGGAGTCAATGGACATTTTGGCCATTAGAACCCCCACAGCTTCAGTGTATATGTAAACTGAAGCCAGGAGAAGTTGTCACTGTTCATGATTGCGTTTGCTGGAAGGGTAGGGGACAAAGAACTACCCTGACAGGACACTTACTTTTTTAAGCTAATGATAGCTGTGTGTATGTTAATGACACCATATTACAAGACATGCAAGGTCTGTTAAGTACCTGCCTTGTTCCTGTCTGCAAACCACCCAGCAACATCTGGGGTGTGAGACAGTAAAAGAAATGTGTTGTTTTAAGCTTACTGATAATAGTAATTGTATGTAATAGCAAATTGATATGCTGAAATATTATGCTTAAGTCATCCGCCAGGACGTTTTTCCTCCTTGGTGGGATTATATCTAGTCATAGCTACTCTTAGAGTGGATAAAGACCCTCTTATAGTATGGGGTCTTAGTTTTGGTTTTTGGTGTTTTATTTTGCTGCTTTGTTTAGTGTATACCCAATCTAGTGACATTGTGTATGCTACCCTGCGAGAGTGCTTTGTTTAAACACCGCATCTAAAATAAAACAGGGGGGGATGTAGGAATGCATAGCTCCCGAATCGCCAGCCCACGGGCGCGGCAAACTGCTCCCATGGCAACAAGGCAGGAGTGACCTTCAATCCAGCGTTTGTGTTTGGGAAACTTATTTGGCTGATTTGATTGTTTCCTCGTAGCTGGCATTCACGCGCTCAAGAGATGGGTTCGTTATCTTATGTGCATGTATACTGCCTGGCTTTTCTATGCGCAGGAATGTAACCACTAAGAAGTGTTGTAAACAAAGTAAGGAGAGAAATAAAAACCCCAGGAAAAGTTTTCCTGGAGGCTTTTCCAGCTTGAAGCTTTAAGGCTTTCTGGCTACCACAGACCTGGCGTTCTGTTTCCTTTCCTCCGTCGTCACCACATGATATCTGCTGAGAGAGCAATACAGCGGTGCACAGACAATCCAGGAAGTTTTTGGAAAGTGTAGGGGACAATTTCCTGGTGCAAATGCTGGAGGAACAAACTAGGGGCAGAGCTCTTCTAGACCTACTGCTCACAAACCGGGAAGAATTAGTAGAGGAAGCAAAAGTGGATGGGAACCTGGGAGGCAGTGACCATGAGATGGTCGAGTTCAGGATCCTGACACAAGGAAGAAAGGAGAGCAGCAGAATACGGACCCTGGACTTCAGAAAAGCGGACTTTGACTCTCTCAGGGAACTGATGGGCAGGCTCCCTTGGGAGAATAACATGAAGGAGAAAGGAGTCCAGGAGAGCTGGCTGTATTTTAAAGAATCCTTATTGAGGTTGCAGGAAAAAAACACCCCGATGTGTAGAAAGAATAGTAAATATGGCAGGCGACCAGCTTGGCTAAACAGTGAAATCCTTGCTGATCTTAAACGCAAAAAAGAAGCTTACAAGAAGTGGAAGATTGGATAAATGACCAGGGAGGAGTACAAAAATATTGCTCAGGCATGCAGGAGTGAAATCAGGAAGGCCAAATCACACTTAGCGTTGCAGCTAGCAAGAGATGTTAAGAGTAACAAGAAGGATTTCTTCAGGTATGTTAGCAACAAGAAGAAAGTCAAGGAAAGTGTGGGCCCCTTACTGAATGAGGGAGACAACCTAGTGACAGAGGATGTGGAAAAAGCTAATGTACTCAATGATTTTTTTGCCTCTGTCTTCACGAATAAGGTCAGCTCCCAGACTGCTGCACTGGGCAGCACAGTATGGGGAGAAGGTGACCAGACCTCTGTGGAGAAAGAAGTGGTTCGGGACTATTTAGAAAAACTGGATGAGCCCAAGTCCATGGGGCCAGAGGCACTGCATCCGAGGGTGCTACAGGAGTTGGTGGATGTCATTGCAGAGCCATTGGCCATTATCTTTGAAAACTCATGGCGATCAGAGGAGGTCCCGGATGACTGGAAAAAGGCTAATGTAGTGCCCATCTTTAACAAAGGGAAGAAGGAAGATCTGGGGAACTACAGGCCAGTCAGCCTCACCTCAGTCCCTGGAAAAATCATGGAGCAGGTCCTCAAGGAATCAATTCTGAAGCACTTAGAGGAGAGGAAAGTGATCAGGAACAGTTAGCATGGATTCACCAAGGGCAAGTCATGCCTGACTAACCTAATTGCCTTCTATGACGAGATAACTGGCTCTGTGGATGAGGGGAAAGCAATGGATGTGTTATTCCTTGACTTTAGCAAAGCTTTTGATACGGTCTTCCACAGTATTCTTGCCAGGAAGTTAAAGAAGTATGGGTTGGATGAATGGACTATAAGGTGGATAGAAAGCTGGCTAGATTGTCGGGCTCAACGGGTAGTGATCAACCGCTCCATGTCTAGTTGGCAGCCGGTTTCAAGCGGAGTGCCCCAAGGGTCGGTCCTGGGGCCGGTTTTGTTCAATATCTTCATTAATGATCTGGAGGATGGCGGGGACTGCACTCTCAGCAAGTTAGCAGATGACACTAAACTGGGAGGAGTGGTAGATACGCTGGAGGGTAGGGATAGGATACAGAGGGACCTAGACCAATTAGAGGATTGGGCCAAAAGAAACCTGATGAGATTCAACAAGGACAAGTGCAGAGTCCTGCACTTAGGATGGAAGGATCCCATGCACTGCTACAGACTAGGGACCGAATGGCTAGGCAGCAGTTCTGCAGAAAAGGACCTAGGGGTTACAGTGGACGAGAAGCTGGATATGAGTCAACAGTGTGCCCTTGTTGCCAAGAAGGCTAACGGCATTTTGGGCTGTATAAGTAGGGGCATTGCCAGCAGAGCGAGGGACGTGATCGTTCCCCTCTACTCGACATTGGTGAGGCTTCACCTGGAGTACTGTGTCCAGTTTTGGGCCCCACACTACAAGAAGGAAGTGAAAAAATTGGAAAGAGTCTAGTGGAGGGCAACAAAAATGATTAGGGGGCTGGAGCACATGAGTTATGAGGAGAGGCCGAGGGAACTGGGATTGTTTAGTCTGCAGATGAAAAGAATGAGGGGAGATTTGATAGCTGCTTTCAACTACCTGAAAGGGGGTTCCAAAGAGGATGGATCTAGACTGTTCTCAGTGGTACCAGATGACAGAACAAGGAGTAATGGTCTCAAGTTGCAGTTGGGGAGGTTTAGGTTGGATATTAGGAAAAACTTTTTCACTAGGAGGGTAGTGAAGCACTGGAATTGGTTACCTAGGGAAGTGGTGGAATCTCCTTCCTTAGAGGTTTTTAAGGTCAGGCTTGACAAAGCCCTGGCTGGGATGATTTAGTTGGGATTAGGTCCTGCTTTAAGCAGGGGGTTGGACTAGATGACCTCCTGAGGTCCCTTCCAAGCCTGATATTCTATGATTCTATCCCTAGATACAGATATTATAAGTAGTATTAATACATGCAGCTCCCAACAAGCTATTCATAAGGTCAAAACACATTCTTGTCAACTTCACATCTATTTTAACAAGCTAACACACAGGAGAACCAGAGTGGTTTCCAGTTATGCATTTGTCAGTGTTCACTGAGGCCTGAGGCCTTGGCATGAACTGGCACCTGATCTGCCAGCATCACAGATATAATAATAAATATAATAATACTTAAAGAGAAAACTCTGTGATTTGCCCACTATCCATCCCAATGATTTCACTGAGGTGACAGAGACATACATGAGAGCAGAATTTGGCCCAAAGTTTTTTTTTTAGAATTTTTGTTATTATTATACAAGTTCTCTATTACTCTTTCAATAATGAACCAAAATAGCAATCACAACTCATTCTGCAAGAAATCTGCTTTTCAACTGAAGGGTAGTGGGGCATTGTTTTATGTTCATACACACAGTGAAAAGAATATTAGACATCTCAGTTGATGAGCCTAATTCTCTCCCACTAAAACTAGTGTAAAATGGAAGTAATTCTACTTAGGCCAATGGAGTTACACCCATCAGAGTAGAATCAGGCCTAATGTAATTAAAAGAGAAAATATCCATTTCCTTACAAGGTTACAGTATCTGCCATGGTTTGCAGTATCCACATATCCCTATTACCATGCTTCATTGTGAGATATCGCTCACTGACACAATATTTGTTTCTCAGGCTGCTTGAAGACTTGTAATTTTGCATTTTTTCCTTAGCTTTGGTTATTACTAGCATAGTCAGAGATCACACTGGGGTAATTGTAACCAAACCTATTTTATTACTCCTTGACACTAAACTCGTGTCTCTCCAGATTTTTAACTTACTATGCAGAGATGTAAAATATGTCTCCATGAGTCAACAGTGGTATCATAAATACTCCATTATGGGATAATAATGAAAGGGACTGGCAAGGTACCCATTGTGCAAGCATAGCAGAGGGCCTGTAAAAAAGGTAATAAATCAGATTGTCTTAACAGCCAATCTACAGTACTCAACATATAAAAACGTGTCTTTGTCAGATATATGGCTCTAGGTTCTCTTAGTCCACCAGTTTGCTGACACATAACAAAAATAGCCAGTATAATGACCTTATCAAGTGCTACCAAACTCTATTTATATACTACTAGTCCCCTGCATGCACAGTACAAATCATAGGCATCGTTAAGACACATCTGTTAGCTGAGTAATACCACCTACCATATGCTCCTTGAAAAGATATATAGAGGGAGAAGTTAGAGGTAGAGGCGGCTGCAAGCAGGCAGGAGGGATTGCAGATTCTCTGACACCTGCAGAAAATAGCTGTGGAAACACCCCACAGCTTGGCAAGAGCTTCCATTTCTGTTATTGTAAACGTGGTTTCTCAGTAAAATAACCTGTTTGAATATCTGTTTTAATATGACGAGCTTCTGGGGCCAATCACATTTTCTTTTGTTCACACAGGTCCAGGTATGGGATATTTTCCCTACAGACAAAGCATAAAGAATCTGCCTTTCATGGAGTGTCACTTCCTGAGATGGACATGTTTCTTAGGACCACTGAGTTTACATCGCCCTAGGGGGCTTTTTTGTCTCTAGACAAGTTGAAGAATAAAAGCTTCAGCCAGGATTAGCATCATAAAGAAGCTGCAACCTCCAGCTGAGAAGTAGAAAATAATTGTGTTGCATAAAGATAAAAAGACACTGAAAAAAAATGCACCTTTTGGAAACCAGGAAGAATCTTCTGCCTGCCTGGCTTAATTTTGCAATCCAGCACTCTAAGTTTAAAACATAAACCTGTCTACTGCTTCATCCATAGACAATGCACCAATCTATCTTGATTTTCTAGGGGATCATACCCCAAGCTCCTTCTAGAATGTCATATTTTCCACATGCCTTAGACTGATTGCTTTCATGGTGATCTGATATGCAAAATGTGAAAGATTTCTGAGCTTTGTTTTGAAGTCCTGAGCTAAACCCCAATTATGTTATAATATATTGTTGCAAAAGAGGCATTAACACAGACTATAATGTACAGGTAACTGGATCCACAATGAAAGTGGAGGGGAGAATTATAAGAGACAGCAGGAATGAGTGTATGGCATGTTAAAACATTCACATGCTGAACTGTGTATACTTTCCAATTCATCCATGAACAAATTAGAATGAGTGTCTACATTTAAGGAATGAGGATGGAGGTTTTTTTTCCTTCAGAAACAGCCAAGAGTTGGTGGTGAACCTTACTTCTTATCTTAGCGTAAGAACAATGATTAAAATAGTATCTATGTCTCGTTCTGCTGGGTAATAGCAGCATTTTAAGATGTATGTGCTGTTTTGTTTGGACTTCTAGGGATGGGCGACAGGTTCTGATACAATAAGAACTGATCCAAGTTTACCCCAAATGTGAATTAGGTTGTTTTTGAGGTTTGAAAAATGTCATGTAACGTTTTCACTTTCACCAACCTCTGCACTGCTGGTGTACTGTTTGACTGGAGTCTGAAACATAAGTGCTGATGCACTGGAAGAAAGGGGGCTTTGTGGTGGTTTTGGACCAATATTTCAAACTGAAAAAAGTGGGGTAGTTTGAACAAGCTCCGATTAAGCATTCAAAAGTCTGAACATGAGCAAGGATTTCTCATTACTGCGTAGTGCATTTTGGGATACAAAGTAAATGGTCTTTTTTTAAAAAAGGTCCCTTCCAACCCTGATATTCTATGATTCTATGATTCTCCTTAAGGGGGAGGAGTTGTGAGGCGTTAGCTGAAACCTGATTATTCATGAGGAAGGCCCCCCATAGGTCCATGTAGGTGCCATCCATTCAGCTTCTGCCTCTGCTTGCTGGCTCCTTTACCACCTGGCAGCATGTAGCACCTGCAAAAGCCATTTTTCCATTGACTGGGCCCCCTGTGGCTGCTCAGTAGCCAGAGAGGACATTGGTGGATAATACAGCTCTTAGAATTTACCTGAAAACACAAGCAAGATAAGCAAGGAGAGTACAACGGACTGTGGCCAGGCCCATGCTCCTGCTGCTTGCTCCACAACTAAAAGTCAGCAGAGTCCCTTGCAGAGTCAAGACAGGAGTCTCCCACACTCCTATGCAGAGGAGGTGGTCATGTCCTGAACTGAGAAAGAACTTTTTATTATAATCCAGATTCCTACTCTCCTATGAGAGTTCAGTTCTGTAGAGACAGTGGTTACTCTGCATGAGGCCAAACATTATCTGTCAGTCTTCAAGGAAGCATGCAAGTCAGAACTGAAATCCATTCTGTTTCCCACAGCAGATAATGTACACGCAGCCTTGAGTTTCATTTGTTTACATTCATTGGCTATTAGAGCATTAGAATGTATGTGCAGAGGCTGAGCTGTTTGCCACAGATATTCAGAAAAGAAAGAAGCCAAACGGACATTTTCCAAGAGGCAACAAAGGATGTGAATTTTAAAAGATCTGAAATG
This sequence comes from Trachemys scripta elegans, assembly GCF_013100865.1. Taxonomy (NCBI): domain Eukaryota; kingdom Metazoa; phylum Chordata; order Testudines; family Emydidae; genus Trachemys; species Trachemys scripta. The sequence goes on from NC_048298.1 coordinate 268,706,125, forward strand.
TTTTTTTTTTTTAATTATATCAAATGGTTATGGTGGAAATGCCAATAACACCATCATCCCTACCACTGCAGCCCTAATTCTGAGCTCACATACATGGGTTGGACACCAGCATAACTCCTCTCACTGCAGTGGAGTAACTCCTGACATGCACAGAGCAGAAGCAGGACCTGACTGACTAGTGTAAAGATTACAACATAAGAACATAAGAACGGCCATACTAGGTCCTTGATCCTCCAAACTGGGCAGTGATTTAAGTCTGATACTTTAACCTCTACAAAGATCACCAAAAAAGCAAGCTGAATACTCATTCCCCACCCTCCCACCTTCTTAGTGGTAGAGGTGTTGAAAATGGGCACTCCAGCAAGATAAACCAGGGCCATGCAAAAACCCTCCGCTGTGAGTTCATGTGCTTTGGATGAACTTTTACTAGCAGTTTCACTTCCCCTGTGTTCCTAGCCCCAAGATGCACTGGATGGAAATGTCGGGTTTATATGAACGCTGGGAATACATGCTAGTTTGATCATGAAACCAGCAGCTTTGCCACAGCCCTGAGATACCCCCCCACAACACACATCCTTCACTTCTCACACAGTGATATTTTCAGCTGGCAGCCAGCTTCATGCTTCTCTGCTCCCAGGATCTTCAGAGCACCAGCCTGTCCCCAGGCTGCCTGTCTATCCCCAGTTCAGAACTTGTACCAGGAAATGCTGCTCTAGTCTCAGAGCAATTTTAAAATCCAAAGCACCTACAGCATGGACCATGGCACAGAGGCACACAGCTAGATATCCAGCAAAGGTTTTCTTTTCATTCCAAAGGGGAGCTAACGTGTCTTATGTGTAGCAGTGCCACTCACTACTAGGCATGCAGCAAAAATGAAGAGGCGGTCCAGCTCCCTGTGCCTGTCGCGAGCCTGGCACCAATCATTGCATGCATATACTGTTTCCCAGGAAGACAGCTGAGCGCTGCAGTGGAATGATGGCAAGGGCAGCAGTGGCCAGGCAGTTCTTAATTTAAAAAAATAAATAAATAAAAGGGATAAGAACATCCCTCAAGGCTAAAAACTCTTCACTTGCCCAAGAAGACAGAGATTTGAAAAGGGAGAAGTAGCACAAGGAGCTTATGGAGTTAAATAAACAGGAAGGCTTATGCTGTAACCATGGAGAGATTGATGGGGAAACAGTAGGAGCCTGAGTTAAATAGGCAGTTTTTGTAGGCTGGGACTGGAAGTGATTTTTGTTTAAAGGCAGGCTGACAAATCATAGCCAGTGTATCTGTGTTGCCAGGGAAAAGGTGCACAATGTTTGCTAATGGTAAAACTGCTGTGCCTTGGAATGAAAGTGACCACTTTTATCAGAGGCCAGTGGTAACAGAAAGAAGTTAAAGGGACACTTTTAAGGCTGGTAGGCCTAATATTAGACCTACTAGGTTTATGGAGTCTCACCATCCTTCTGCTTCTTATGAACAAGCAATATTTTTTCCTATTTCAGAAATGTGACAATTCATCTGAATGGATGAACTAAACAGGCAGGGGCTGCATCTGCTTTCATTGACGTAAGTGTAAATCAGAAATAACTATGAAGTGAACAGATTTACCTAATGTAAACCCAGACTCAGGCTCACAGAGTATAGGCTCAGAATGGATACACACACTCCTCAGCCAACCTGCTACAGTGCTAGATCATACAGCAGAACATTATGGCATTTAGCAATGGTGCAGTCCTGATTTTTCATTTATTTATGATCCAAGAAGACCATTTGTAATGGTTTCTGGAATAGTGGCATGATGCCAGGTCTCCAGCAAAGACGTGCCTTTCATTTCAAAAAGCATGACTCACAACATATCCTATGTAAGAGGCAATAGCTCTGGAATGCTCACATACTGTACTCTGTGGTGGCTACATGAGACAATCATTGAATCTGATAGAAAACTCTTCTGTAGCTAAATGTTTTGTATTCGATTAGAGATAACCCAAACTGTGAAGTTAAGATCTAGATTCAGATCAGAATTTGAAACTTCTCAAACTGCTAATGGGTTCATTCTTCTGGATCAGATCCATTACAGAGATGGGTCCAAACTTCATGGACTGGATTTGAATCCGGATTTCCCAGGGTCTGGGGTTCTGGTTTGAGTGTTGCTGTACATTGCATGTTACATTTATAATAAAACGAATTCAAGGGTTTATAGAGTAAACCCTGATAAGAAACCTCAGTGTCACAAAATTATCGAAGATTGAAATCAAAATCAATTTAGGTGTGACAGTCCCAGATCACTTTATATTATGAAAAGTGGATATAAATTTAGGGATTGACCCTGGCATCCTTACTCTCATGAGTAACCCCCTTGAAGTCAATGAGAATTCTTCTTGAATAAATGCGGAACTTTCAACCTCAATTGGTTCTCTTGTCTTATTAATGGCTGTTTCCCCCCACCCCCCCTTAAACTGATGGAACTATGCATGTTAATGAATAGTTTTCAGGACTAGGGCCTAACATTCTCATATTATCCAATCATATATTTAAATCTAAACATTTTAACACAAGAATTTTAAATGGCAGATCTCTTAGACTTGGGCTAGGTCCACACTACCCGCCTGATTCGGTGGGTAGAGATCGATCTTCTGGGATCGATTTATTGCGTCTCATCTGGACGTGATAAATCGATCCCAGAAGCGCTCCCCCGTCGACTGCGGAACTCCTGCTCGCCGAGAGGAGGAAGCGCTGTTGACGGGGGAGCTTGCCTGCGCCGCGTGGACCCGCAGTAAGTAAACTTAGTTTGATCTAGGAAACATCGACTTCAGCTACGCTATTCTCGTAGCTGAAGTTGTGTTTCCTAGATCGATCCCCCGCCCCAGTGTGGACCAAGCCTTGGTCAACACTAGCAACTTATGTCTATATAACTTCATCCCTCAGGGGTGTGGCAAGTCCATACCCTTGAGCAATGCAGTTAAACTGACCGATTGCCCAGTGTAGAAAGTGCTATGTCACCAGGAGGGCTTCTCCCATCGACATAGCTGTTGCCTCTCAGGGAGATGGATTACATATGCCAATGGGAGAAGCCCTCCCATTGGCATAGGTAGCATCTTCACTAAAGCACTACAGCGGTACAGCTGCATTGATGCAGCTGTGGGGCTTCAGCCTTTTAAGTGTAGACCTGCCCTTAGAAACAGTGAAACAGAATGTCTCATGTTATCAGGGACACTTTTAAAGATTGCTTGAAAGCTTTGCCTAGTGCTAAATACAGGCCTTTTCTCAGTGGGTCAGCTCAGTATAGACACATAACACAACTTTCCAGCTGCATCTGAAAGCAATTCATGGTGCTAGTTTTGGTCATTAAGATCCTACATGGGTTAGGGTATGGATGTCAAAGACAATGACTATCCCAAAATCTCTACCAAAGCCATACAAAATTTTTCAGGTGATCTTTGGATTGTAAAATGTGCATTCATGAGAGGGGTGTATGTGAATAAATAGTATTACAAACTTTTATAAGGGATTACAATAATGAAAAATTAATTTGGGGAAGTATCACATCATCCATAAAGTTCAAATAATAACAGTGATATAATACTGGACAGTAATTTTATTTATAAAGTGCGACCACTGAAGTGCTTGGGAGACTGAGTAAGCAATTCCAGTTACAATGCTGTTAAATCCTGGCACTATCAAAACAGAATCTTTGAAAAGCTAAATAATGTGGCTTCAACAAAAAAGAGTGGGATGCTGCACAGGAACTGACAGTAATTAAAACTGAAAATACCACTGGGAAAACAAAGTGTTTTTAGATGATTTTTTTGAAAGTGAGGAAAGCTGAACTTAGATATCCAGGGAGGGTGAGTTTCATGCCCTAGGAGCTACCACAACCAAAGTATGATTACCTGTTGACCTAAAGTTACATTATACGTCAGGGCACAGCTACAAATCAGGGTGACGTGATGGTCTTGCATATAGCCAAGGCCTACACCATTAAGAGTTCTAATGGCACAATGAATCAGTCCTTCACTTGATAGGCAGCCAGCATAAAGAATCCACAGGAGGCAGCATGGTCATGGGTGTTCAAACATGAGAGCAGGCACGTTACTGTGGTTGGTATTATGGATAGCTGTAAGCAGCAAAGGAACTCTGCTGTCAGTTCTACTAAAAGGGAAACACAGTAGTTGAATCTTGTGGTCATGAGAGCATGTGGTATTTTTGCAGGAAAAATAAAGGTGCCGCCTGCACATAATATGTAGTGCTTTCCAGTAATATTTTCATGCTAATTCCAACAAGTGAGTTTTTACTGAAAATCTGTAACCAGGCACAACACCTGGCTTTTTAACCTGTGTTGTTTATTAACATGATGCTCAATAATCTTGGACAGAGAGAGAGAGAGAGAGACATGTGGAGGAGGAGGCGTGCAGACCTCCACATGTCTGAGGATGGTCACTCCCTCTGCCCCATGAAAATCAAAGCATGGATTATGTTTGTCAATAAAGGCACCCTTGGCTTTATGCATACATGGTGGGCAAGGTTCAGTATCATAGGTAGCCAGTGGACCCAGACAACCATGGCCATTCAAGGAATCCAGAAAACCATGGACATTTTCATCAATGCAAGACACCACATATTCTACCAGAGGTGGACAGTCAACAGAAGTTCAAGTTTCTCACATTCCTATGGCATACAAATATAAGGGGACTTACTAACATTCAGTGGGGTGTTTTGGATGGCTAGCTCCCAGCACTAAAAGGGGAAGGGTCGATGGCAAATCAGGAGCCTGAGACTGACAGTCCCCAGGACAATGGGGAGAGGCCAATGCTCCAGATCAGCCTGATTGACAGGGCAGGCAGGCTAATCAGGGAGTCAGGAGGCCAGGGGGGTCCCGTCCTCCATGTAAGCTGGAATGGCCTGGGTCAGACAGCATGGGGCCGAGCTAAGGAGAGAGCAGGGGTCCGAGCTAAGTTGCTGGAAGTAGAGCTGCAGCCCCAAAGCCAGAGCACAGCCCAGAGAGAGCAGACCTGCCCTGGGAGCAGAGCTGTAGCAACCAGAGCCAGAGGGGCCAGACAAGCAGCCAGGAGGCAGGTCAGAGCTGGGAGCAGAGTCATAGAAGCAGCCTGCAGAGCAGACCTGTCCTGGGGGCAGAGCTGTAGTAACCAGAGCCAGAGGGGCCAGAGAAGCAGCCCAGGGAGCTGAAGGCAGAGCAGCAGCAGCAGCCGCCGTGCTGAGGCCAAGTGGAGCTGGGGCTGGAGCTGGAACTGGAGCTGGAGCTGGGGCTGGAGCCGTCTGGAGCTGGGTGTGGTGAGCAGCTGGGGAGAGTGAGGGGGACCCTGGGCAGTAGGCCCAGCACAGGGAGACGCCTCAGCCAAGAGGCTCTGCAGGCCAAACTTGGAGGGGGATTGTAACCCCAACCGGGCGGGGGCGACGCTGGGAAAAAGGGTCCTGCCACCTAGCGCCTGAGAGCGTGTGGCCACCACCAGAGCAAGTGTCCGACCCGCAGCGTCTCTGCAGCACAGCCAGGGCCTGAGAAGGAGCCTGGAACCTACAAGGAACAGACTGTGAACTGCCCTGACGTTCCAGAAACACTGGTTGTGATGTTCCCTGCCACAGAGCGGGATGATGTGTTTTCCTTTAACCTTTCCCATTTTTCCTTATTCTTTTTTAAAATTAATTGTTAATTAAACAACTTGTATTTGCTTTAAATTGTATGAAATGATCAGTGGGTCAGGGAGGTGCCCAGTGCAAAGAGAGTACCCCGGAGTGGGGACACCCTAGCCCCTGTCCTGGGTGACCACAGCAGGGTTGGGGGTCGAGCCCCCCAGGAATCCTGGGCCCAGCCTTGTCGGGGTTTACGAGGACTCTGCCAGACAGGAGAGTGGAAGGGGAGTCCTCAAGGGCAGGGAGGCCTCTGGGTAAAGGAAGTGGGAGCGAGGACTCGGATCCTTTCGCTAGCCCATTTCACCGGGGTAGTGCAGAAGCCAGGAAAGTTCCCCACAATAGTGGGACCATTCCCCCGCTTACACAAAGATAACCAGTGAACCTCTGAATCTTATATATGAAGACCTTTGTGTGATCATTTGAAAAAACTGCTAATGGAGCAAGGCAATGTGGATTAATCAGACTATTTTTCTGCCTGAGGATATTCAGACTGTTCTCTGTGATATTTTTTGTACACACGCACAAAATCCTTATACAGATAAGGACATGATGACTGGTAACTCTGCCTCCATCTTTTCTCAAATATCTGAGCTGCTTCCACTCATAAAATCCTCAGTAAACGATGATAGGGTCTGTACACAGAAAACAACCAGTGCACAGTGAAGAGACAGAAAAGATATCCTCTAACAGCTGATAATATCACTTATGAAATGATCATCTCTCTGGCCAGATACAGAACCTGACTATTACTGAGCACAGGTTTGGAGACTGCAGAAAACCAAGACCTCCAAAGCCTCATAAAACATGGGAGTCAAGGATTTGCTGGACTAAGTATTCTTGTTACTCTTGGTAAGCTACGGGTGGTGGTTGTGGGTTGGAGAAAGCTGGGAATAGGTTCTCTGTGTAGGGCTTGAGGAGATAGACATGGAATACCAGATGATTCTTCAATAACTCAGGTAGCTGCAACCTGAACATTACCGGGGTGATTTTTCCAAGGGTTGAAAATGGGCCAAGTTGGTGATCCAATTTGGCTTATGGATAGGGTGATTTCAGGTTCCAAGTTAACAGCAAGACCTTCTCCCCTTGGTGAGGTCAAGGATGGTCTGGCAGCTCTGGTTGGCATGGTGTTTATATGCTTCCTTAATGGTCCATAAATGTTTCCCGAGTTCTTGTTGCAGTTGGTGCAGATCTACCACTACAAGTACCGGGGAACCTGTGGGCTTGGTTGGCTGAAAGCCTGGATATAAACCATAGTTTGCATAGAATGTGTGGCGGCAGGAGTTGCATTATCGTATGAAAACTCCGTGTAGGGTAGCAGAGAGACCCAATCGTCTTGAAGGTAGCCCAGGAAGCATTGGAGATAATGCTAAAGAGTCTCATTGACCTGTTCCATCTGCCTGTTAGTCTAAAGTTGACACGTCAATGAGATAAGGGGGTCTATGTCAAAAAGTTTTAAAAATTCACACCAAAAGCAAGAGATGAACTGTGGGCATTGATCTGACTCAATACCAGTCAGCAATCTGTGGAACTGGAACACAGTTTCCAAAAAGAGGTGCGCTGTTTCCTGGGAGGTAGGAACCGTGCAGCGGGAAATGAAATGCACCATCTTTGGTCAAGAGGTTGATCACAACTAGCACCAATGAGAGCAGGGCAGCTCCATGGTGAAATCTAGAGACACAGTGGGCCAAGTCCGGGTCAGGCTGGGCAAGGGTTGGAGTAGACCCTTGGATGGATTCTTGATTCAGGCACAAAGGCCACAAGATTTTGTGTACTTCTTGACTTAAGAGCTCAGGCCTGGCCACCAAAATCTCTGCATTCCTTGTAGTAGAGGATCCTGTCCTGTAGCCAGAACTCTGAGTTGGGCTGCGTGTCCACATTATCCATGGTCTGATGGATCTGAGTGTTGAACAAATCATGAGGCAGTAGGGACTGGATGGAGGACATCAGGCTTCTGTCCACTATTCCATTTAAAAAGTTGGGTGATTTGAGGACTGTGGAAAGTGGTTCTTTCCCCAGGCTCGACATATTGATCATTTCAGGACAACTCATCTGCCTTTCCATTCCTGGCCCCTGGATGGTAGGTTACCACAAAGTTGTGTTGGCTAAAAAAGAGGGACCCATGGATCTGGTGCTGATTGAGATGTCTGGCCACATGGAGATACTCTGTGTTCTTGTGGTCTGCAAGGACCTGAACCGGGAACCTGGCTCTTTCAAGGATAAGATGCCATTCTTCAAACACTGTCTTGATTGCTTACAGTTTTATATCCCAGATGTTGTAGTTTCTTTCCACCAGAGTTAATTTATGCCTAACAATGGGCCAAGTGAATTCAAAGCAAAGTCTCTCTCATCACCTTCTTTCAGCAGTCTTACTGGCTGAATTTTTTCAGCCAGGTTCCCTCCCCCAGTACAATGCTGCTTCCTTTGTTCTTCAGGTGTTGTGGATGCTGGGGGTAGGGAGAGACAATTTGTGGCATCTGCTCTTCCTTCTTACTGTTCTTGCTCTTCTTTGAGAAGCATCTTCAGCTGAGGTTCAGGAGATAGAAAGTCTGTGTGGATGGGAACCCCAAGCTGTTTCTTTGTCAAGATGTAGATTTTTTTTTGCCCACACCTTCTTTTCTGCCAAAGAGTGGCCACTTAACCAGTGGCCATTTGATTTTGTTAACACCTGGCTGAGGTGTCAGCTTGCCTTTTGACTCTGGGAAACTTGTTTGTGGCCGTTCCCCAGACTTTGAACATGTCTTAGTAATATCATACAGAGGAATCTTATAACTTTACATACATTGTTGCCATAGATACTTTGCCACAACAATAATGAACAGCAAATTATGAGTCTTCAAATGATACTTCACTAGGCATACTTTAAACAAAATGTATCATAATCCTGTGAAAGGGGTGAACACAGGGGTACAGATCATCACAGGGAGTCTGTTTGTTGCAGTAACACTGCCCCCCAAAGTTTTATGCATCAGCTTCTACTGTAAATGGCCAGGTAGGGTGAGGATAGGCACGGTGGTTGTAGAAAGAGATTTGAGCCTCCAGTGACCAGATGAATCAGGCATCCTTGTGCAGGAATGCTGTCAGATTGGAAACCCCCTTGATAAAATGCCGGTAAAAGTTGGCAAAGCCCAGGAATCACTGTACCCCTTGCAAGTCTTTTGGAGCCAACCATTCACTGATGGCAGCCACCTTGTGCTGATCCATCATTAGCCCCACAGGGGATATAATATATCCAAGGAACTCTATCATGTTCTGATCAAATTCACACTTGAGTTACACATAAAGGTGGTTTTGGAAGAGTCTTTCCAAGATGCAGCATGGATATTGGTTGTGAAGGGCCTGGTTTTTGGAAAAAATGAGGATATTGTCAAGATATATAACAACAAATTGATCCAGCATGACTCTAAGGATATAATTAAGAAAATGTTGGAATGTCACTGGAGCATTGCACAGCCTGAAAGACATCACTGGGTACTCAAAATGCCTGTGTTAGATGCAGAATGCAGTCTTTCACTCATCCCCTTTTCAAATCTGGACCAGGTTATAGGCCCCATGAAGGTCCAGCCTTGTGAAGATCTTGGCAGAGCAAAGTCTCTCAAAGACCTCGTTGATGGGGGGTAAGGGGTATTCATTCAGATTGTTACCTTCTTTAAAGCCTGACAATCCACACAAGAGGGCAGGGAGCCATTTTTCTTAGACATGAAGAAAATTGGGGTCCCTGCTAGGGATTCGAAGGGATGGATGAGCCCAATGGTGTCGGAACAGGGGGAATCAGGGATCCATGAACCTCCCACTTTTTGCCACGGCGAAGGACCTTGTCCCCTTCCCCTCCTCTTCCCCCTGAAGCCCCACCCCAGGGCCAGGCTAGCAGCTGGTGGAGCCCGGACAGGGAGCCTGGGCAGTTGTGGGAACCGTGTGGCCCCTCCACCTCCCCGCAGTACAGGAAGTCCAGGAGCAACCCCCAACCTGTGACACCACACACTGGTTTCCCCACCCAAGGTACATGGAGGTGGAGGGTACATGCTGGCTCCCCACAGCTTCCCGCCTGGCTGTTACCCGGACCTGGCTCCAGGTGAGGGGCAGGGCCTCGGAGCCAGAGCCTGTCCATGGTAAGAGTCATGCGGGCAGCTGTGGGGATCTCCACCTGCCTGTGGTGTGAGGGGCTCGAGAGCTGTGTCCCCGCCCCCTGGGCCTCCACAGCTTCCCACAGCTGCCTGCATGGCTCTTACCATGGCTGGACTGTGGTTCCGAGATCCCGCCCCCTGGCCGGAGCTGGGTTGGGGTAAGAGCCACATGGGCAATGGTGGGGAGCCTGGGTCCTTCCACATGCCCCAGGTGGGAGGGGGGTGGGCTTCCGAGCCCCACTCCAGCTTCCGGCTTGGCTGGGGGCAGGGCCTTGGGGGAAGAGGAGGGGCAGGGGCTCAGGGGATTGGGGCCCTGGCCCCCCACTCTTGGGAATGTTCTGTCACCAATGAATTAGCCCCTTTTCAAGGTTATCTTAGAGGGAGTCTCAGAAAGCCTGTAGCTCAGGTTCCGAGAAAGAGTAGATACACCTGAAGGGAACCTCTGCACTTAGCTGGGGGTTGAGGGGCAGTCATAACAACGAGGCAGTACAAAATCAGCCTTCTTTTTATCAAAAACATCAGAGAAGTCTTGGTACGTCACTGGTACTGCCAGAGCTGCTAAGGAGGCCATAGGAAATAACAAGGGTGCCCTGCTGGCATAAACACCGAGCAGCCAGTGACATGCTGCTGCTGCTCAGCTTAAAAGCAGGCCTGCTGTCTCTTCTTAGCCAGCCAGGTGGTTCTGCTGTAGTTCAGCTGCGTGTGTTAGTCTGGCTAGAGACTGAGCTAATAGTCCCAGGCTCAGCTGCAGACCCACATTCTTGACACTGGCTGAGTACCATAACCACTGGGCTAAAGGTTATAAGGGAGGTCCTCCTCATCCCCCTAGCCCCACACTGCTTTGTGGGGAGTGAGGCAGCCTTTGAGCATGCTTACCAGATTGGGCCCCACATGCGACTTAGGTAGAGGAACACCCATCTTCCCCCAGTTCATGCATTGCACTGGGGCTTAGACGTCCAGGCACTTGGAGGGAAGCAGCACTGCTCGTGCTCAGAGGCACACACATAGGCACCTAGGGAACGTTTACTACAAAAACATAGGGTGTCGAGAAAGTTTAGGTCCCTACAGGATTAGGTGGCAGCAAATGGGAGTTTTGTGGATTATGGTGACATTTAAAAATGGGACTTAGACTGTTTGTGGATTTCACCCTTAGTCTCTCTCAGCCTAAATTCCCCATTGGTGAAAGGATAACAACACTTCCCTTTCTCACATGGTGGTTTGAGGAAAGCATGTTAAAGATTCTGAGTAGCTACAGTGCTGGGGGTCATATAAGTTCTTAACATAGACAAAATCTAGCACACTTTATTTATACTTAGGCTAGGTCTACACTACGGGAGGGGTCGACCTAAGATATGCAACTTTAGCTACGCGAATAGCTTAGCTGAAGTGGCGTATTTTAGGTCGACTTACCTGGCTGTGAGGACGGCGGCGAGTCGACCGCTGCCGTGCCACCGTCGACTCCGCTTCCACCTCTTGCCGCGGTGGATTTCCGGAGTCGACGAAAGAGCCATCGGGGATCGATTTTATTGCGTCTTCACTAGACGCGATAAGTCGATCCCCAATAGATCGATTGCTACCCGCCGATTCAGCGGGTAGTGAAGACGTGCCCTTAGTGTTCTGTGTGTAGTTCCAGATCCCTCTATAGAGAGCTGGAATACTTTAGTAGTACTATAGCACAGTGGCCCTGAGTTCAGGACAGCACTTGAGCACATAGGAACATAAGAACAGCCATACTGGGTCAGACCAAATGTCCATCTAGCCCAATATCCTGTCTTCCAACAGTGGCCAAGGCCAGGTGCCCCAAAGGGAATGAAAAGAACAGGTTATCATCAAGTGATCCATTCCCTATCGCCCATTCCCAGCTTCTGGCAAACAGAGGTTAGGGACACCATCCCTGCCCATCCTGGCTAATAGCCATTGATGGACCTATCCTTCATGAATTTATCTAGTTCTTTTTTTAACCCTGTTATAGTCTTGGCCTTCACAACATCCTCTGGCAAGGAGTTCCACAGGTTGACTGTGCATTGTGTGAAAAAATACTTCCTTTTGTTTATTTTAAACCTTTTGCCTATTAATTTCATTTGGTGACCCCTAGTTCTTGTGTTACGAGAAGAAGTAAATCACACTTCCTTATTTACTTTCTCCACACCAGTTATGATTTTATAGACCTCTATTATATCCCCCCTTAATCATCTCTGTTCCAAGCTGAAAAGTCCCAGTCTTATTAATCTCTCCTCATATGGCAGCCGTTCCATACCCCTAATCATTTTTGTTGCCCTTTTCTGAACCTTTTCCAATTCCAATATATCTTTTTTGAGATGGGGCGACTACATCTGCAAGCAGTATTCAAGATGTGGGCATACCATGGATTTATATAGAGGCAATATGATATTTTCTGTCTTATCTATCCCTTTCTTAATGATTCCCAACGTTCTGTTCACGTTTTTGACTGATGTTGCACATTGAGTGGATGTTTTCAGAGAAGATTAAGTACAAGATTAAATCCCATTCAAATCACCCTGCTATCCAGAATCAGAGCATTGGCATTTAGCTCTTTTCATCACCAGCATTAACTTCTAAATCCTCAGAACAACTCGCTGTGGTTAGAATTACCTTTTTTGTGGCTAGGGAAACAGCGACACAGAGAAATTCACTGATTTGTCTAAGAAAGCACATGGCGAGTCACTGGCAGAGGTGTGAACCAGGATTAAAACACAGGCATTACTTGGTTTCAGTGCCCTACTCAAGCCATCAGACAACACTGATGCATTGCAGCATAAGCAGTGTGGTGAAACAGCAGCATAACCAAGACAATTGGCCAGAGGCTGAGAAAAGCACCAAGGGGGTATGCCAGGCAGCGTTCCCTAAAATTATTTAGTTACTTACTTTAAACAAGCCTGAGCCTACACAGCCTAAGGTTTTGGACAAATTATTTTCATTTTACAGTATTTAAAATTGTAGAAAAATTTCACAAAATCGGTAACAATTTTCTGCTTTACTCCTCAAATGTTGCTCATTAAACATGTTTAATCACTTTTAACCTCAACACTCATTGATAGTTCAAGAATAGTATTCCAGCTATAATTCTGTGTGGGTAAATCTCTCCATAGAATTGAACTTTGTATAGACAACATGCACACACAGGAGTAGGAGAGAGGGCGATAAAGCTAGGGTGAAATCTTTGCATTGAAGTCAATGGGAGTTCTGCCATTGACTTCAATGGGGCTGGGATTTCATCTCTATTTTTCTCCCTACTCTATTATTCTTTCCCGGCCCTGGAACTTTGCCTAGCCATTATTTAGGAACATAGAAATTGCCATACTGGATCTGACCCAAGGTCCATCTAATCTAGTTGCCTGTCTCTGACTCCTGCCAGTACCAGATAGTTCAGAGGAAAGCATAAGAATCCTGCAGTAGGCAGATGTCAAATAATGTGTGTCACACTGTCTGGAGTGTTGTGAACTCCTGGATCACTCTGCATAGTTACAGATATTTCCCTCAGGCTCTCCGGTCTTCCTTGCCACCCAGGCAAGCTGGACTTAGTGATAAATGGTCACTTACACCAAAAATTGCTAAATATTCAAGTTGTTTCCAGTCCCAAGAGACCAGTCACTCACCCCAGAGCAGATGGTACCCTAAATCTTACACCAAAGACAACACCAGTAGCCATCTTGTAATAAACTATCTAAAGGTTTATTAACTAGGAAAAAGAAATGAGAGAGTTATTTACAGGTTAAAACATGCAAACATATATATACAAATAAGTTACCATCTATGGTTCCTCAAGGTGACAGAGATGTGGTAATCTCTCTGTTCAAAATGACAGGTTTCAGAGTAGCAGCCGTGTTAGTCTATATCCACAAAAAGAACAGGAGTACTTGTGGCACCTTAGAGACTAACAAATTTATTAGAGCATAAGCTTTCGTGGAGTACAGCCCACTCATCCGAAGAAGTGGGCTGTAGTCCACGAAAGCTTATGCTCTAATAAATTTGTTAGTCTCTAAGGTGCCACAAGTATTCCTGTTCTGTTCAAAATGTCTTTCAAGTGGATCCAGGCTGATCCTGGGATCTTTGATTTCGTTTAGTGTCTCTGGCCCTGTGAGAGTTCAAACAACAAAGAGATAATCATTTCTTCTTGACCTTCCCTCAGAGTTCAAACTGATGGGATGAGGGCGCCTACACATAACTTCTTCATGGGTGGATGGGGCAATCAACAAAGCTTTTTGTCCTAGATGGCCTATTAAGTCTTGATATTCATTCTTAATGGGTTGGCAGAGCCACTCTTCCTGTCTGAGTTCAGAGCAGGCATTTTTACAATTATAAAACAAATATCTATTTTACCTTGTAGCATGGAATACAGACATACAAGTGAGTTTAATGCATGCAGCAATTTACAAGCATTTCATAGAGTCTAAACCAGGGGAGGGCAAGCTCTGGCCCATCAGGTCTTTCAATCCGGCCCACGGGATTGCCAGCCCCATGGCACTGCGGGGCTAAGACAGGCTCCCTGCCTGCTCTGGCCCCGCGCCGCTCCCACAAGCGGCCGGCACCACATCCCTGCAGTCCCTGGGAGAAGGTGGCAGCAGAGAGCTCTGTGCACTGCCCTCGCCTGCAGGCACTGCTCCCCGTAGCTCCTATTGTCAGGGAATGGGAAAATGCAGCTAATGGGCACTTTGGGGATGGTACCCCCAGGCAAGGGCAGCATGTGGCAGAGCTGCCTGCCCCACCCCACCCCACCCCCAGGAGCCACTGCTGGACATGCTGGCTGCTTCTGGGAGTGGTGCAACGTGGGGCCATGGCAGGTAGGGAGCCTGCCTTAGCCCCGCTGTGCGCCGCTGCCACTCCAGAGCCACTCGAGGTAAGTGGCGCTGAGCCAGAGCCCACACCTCAAACCCCTCCTGCACCCCGCACCCCAACCCCCTGCCCTGAGCCCCCTAACCCCCTGCCTTGTGTCCCCTGCTGCACCCCTCCTCACCCCAACCTCCTGCCCTGAGCCCTCTCCTGCACCCCAACCTCCTGCCATGAGCCCCCAACCCCTTGCCCTAAGCCCCTTCCTGCACACCACACCCCCTCCCACACCCTGCACTCCCTCCCGCACCCCAACCCCCTGCCCCAGCCCTACATTCATGGCCCTACATACAATTTCCCCACCCAGATCTGGCCCTCGGGCCAAAAAGTTTGCCCACTCCTGGTCTAAACACTAAATACATTCTTATAATATTAATATCTATTTTGAACAAAACTAATATACAAGTGAGTTGATTTGGTTTCCAGCTATGAGTTTGTCAATTCTCAGTTACCGCCTACCGCCTTGGTCAGAGCTGACACTTGGTTTACCAGTGTTACAGTCTGCTCCCCACATAGGTCTCTTCCTAGTCGCTAACAATTAGATATTGATTTAAGCCTGAAGCACAAGGTTGAATATCCCTTTAATAATTTTTGCCATAATTAATTATGATAACTCTGAAGATTCTGGATACCCATACAGTATAAATACCCAATCCCTTTTTGAATCTTTAAAATTTTGTTCTCATCAACTTCCTGTGGCAATGAGTTCCACAGTTTAATCATATGTTGTGTGAAAAAGTATTTATTTTATTAGTTTTTAATATCCCACCTTTCAATTTCATTGTTCTTGCATCCCCTCTTAATCATCTTCTTTCTAAGGTACATGATTTCTCTTTGTTATTGCTAATCCAGTTTTCTCTGGTCAATCCACAAGTTATCACAACATGTGGTGTACCTCATAAATTCCCCAGTAGCAACTATGTGGGTGAAAGCAGAAATCACTATGCTCTCAAATGAACTCACACAGGAAAATGATAAAAGACAAAAACATCATATCATCTGCGGGTGAACACTTTTCACAGAACAATCACTATATCTGACCTATCAGTACACATCCTCAAAGGAAACCTGCACAACACTTTCAAAAGATGAGTCTGGGAGCTTAAATTCATAACTTTGCTAGACACTAAAACTCATGGACTGAATAAAGACACTGGATTAATGGCTTATTACAACAATCACTAACCCAATAACAACCCTCCTCTCGCCCCTGCTGCTTTCTCCCCCTGCTCCTTCCTTTCCTCCTTATAACTGGAGGCATGGGGGGTGGGTAATGGAAGCTGGGGGAAGCTAAGCCTCTCCAAACCTCCGCTAATGCTCCCTGCCACAGCCCCGGGGCTGGGCCATGGTGGGGCTTAGAGCTCCTCTGGATGGCCCAGGCTCAGGGCTTGGCCCCCGGTTGGCTGGCCAGTGCTCGGGGCTCCTCTGGACTGTTCCAGGCGCTGGCAGGCCGGCCAAGATTCGTGGCTGCTCTGGGTGCTGGCTGGGGTTCAGGGCTGCACTGGTGGTCTGGCTGACGAGAGCAGGACGGTGGAAGCAGCGGAGTGGGGGGTGGGGCCTCAGGCAGAAGAGGCAGTGCAGGGGGATAGCCTCCCCAAATGGGAGGTGCAGTGCTGCCCATGACTGAAGAGATGTTAATAGACCATTTCACCTTGAATGGTCCCTTGAAATATATGTTAAGTACTCATGCTAAATGATCTGTTCAAACCTAGTATTTAGTCATGACACTCTTCATTAGTTTCCCAGACCTGAAGAGGATATCTGTGTAAACTTGAAAACTTGTCTTTCTCACCAATAGAAGTTGGTCCAATAAAAGATATTACCTCACCCACCTTGTCTCTCTAATAAACAAATTAAACATTTTAAATAGGTCTTCTCTGTTTGCTTATGGTTTTTTTAGACTATGTTTATGCCAGAAGCCCCCTTCCAAATGGAAGAAACTCTTGCATTAGATTTTAATAACGTTGACATGTTTGTGGAGATATGGTGTTAAGAAAGCATATGGTATGCAATATGTTAGGAGCATGGTGATGATGGAAGTGCATACATTGTGAAAGATTCACAAATCTGGAAAATACAGATGTCTGACTTTTGGTAAATATTTGTTACATTCAACTTATTGCATAGGAAACAGTTTTTTAAAAAGCAAATAGATGAATTAGAATGTTTAGCCCTCTGGCTGCCATAAATACTTTCTTCCACATTCATTTGGCTGGCAATGTAGAAAAATCCTGGTTAATATGACTGATACCTTTTTCTCCTTTTAAAACCTTACATAATTTTTGTGATATTAGAATAAGTATCATGAGTATATAGGACCTGATTCAAAAAAGCAGTGAAGAGTGTACATAACTTTAAGTATGTAAACAATCCCATCCCTGATCAGTAATAAAGTCAGTGTTACTTATGCATGTGCTTAAGTGCTTTCCTGAATCAGGGTCACAGAGAATCAAACTTGCCTAATAAACTCAATTGCTTTTTTTGTTGTTGCTAGCATTGAAAAATTAGAATTAAATAATATATATGTTTGAGTTTTAATGAAATACTTAATACTATCTCTCATGAAATCTTGCTCTCAAAGCTAATTGAAGTTGGCTGGGATCTGACACTGTGAATTGAAAAATGATTGGAAGATCATAAACAAAAGATAATGATAAACAGAAATGTATTGCTTTGGAATTGTGTAATAGAGTCCATGGAGACTGGTGTTCAACCCATTGTAGTTAACATCTGCATTAATGGTACAGGAGAGTGGAGATAAAGAGTCTGTTCCTGAAGTTTGCAGAAGATGCTAAATTTCAAATACTAGTGCAGAGAGAAAATAATACAAAGGGATCCAGAGAGGTCATAAATATGGGAAGAAAATGACAAAATGAAATTCAACTTCAAAAAAATGCAAGCTTAATATATGAGGAGGAAAGAAATCCAAACACACAAATATTAGGGGAAGGAGGTAAACATGTTCTACTTCGCCTGAGGAATCAGTCAGTATGAGTGAAGACTGGATTGCTCTACAAACCAAATTCTGTTTTCAATGGCACACATGAAACCCTAATAAGATCAACTGGATACAGAATACGTCTTTTGTAGGGATCATTAGATAGCAGAAAGAATAGAAATAAGGCTAATTTAACATCTGCTGTTAGTACTCCATCTCCCTCTTTACTCCCAAAGAAATGAATTTGTTTTGAGTCCTGAAATGCTCCTAGTTATTTACCAATATGTAGTTCAAAAGGTTTCAGAAAGTTGGTCTAGTAGTAGGGAAAATATAATTACTTAAGAACTTTATTATGTCAGAAAGCAAATTGGGAGCAGAAAGTGGTCTAGTACTTATGGCAAAAGGGCTGGAAGACCAGAGAAAAGGGCATTCAGCTACTACCTGAGCCACTTAGACAGTATCTACCTTTTTTTTAAAAAAAACTTCCAACCTCTGCTCCCATCAATTCAGCTCCATCAGTAGCAGCAATAGTAGGAGCACTAGTAGAGACAGAGCTTCAGATGTCTGGTGGTGTTTCAAACACCGGGTTGCTTAATTCTTCTCATAGCTGGTCTACATGAGATGGTGCTTACAATGCCAGCAGATGCTGATGTCTTGTCAATGCCAGTGCTTCCAACATTGTTGCTACCAATGAAACTGAAATGGTGGGAGTAACAGTGAAGATTTTAGCCAAATGTTCCTAATATAAAGAAAGCCTTAGTCACTATGACCTTAGACAAGTCACTTGACCTCTCTGACCTTGATTTAGTCAAGTCAGCTATATTTGAGCTCAGCTTTCATTGGTAAATGCATTAGAAACAAAAAAAGTGAGTGCACAAAGCAAATAATCTCAAGTTATTTTCATTACTGTTGATTAATGATGCGGTGCATCCTTTGAAATGGACTGTCACAGACAGTCATGATAAGGACTTGGTGAATGAAAGGTAAATTATAAATAGACTTGGAAGGATTTAGATTTTTATCTATACATGTCAGTAAATGTCAATTTCACTATGCACACACAAACTGACAAAATATTTCTATTGATAATTGAAATTTACAGATAGTCAAAGTAAGAAAAATGCTGCTTGAGAACTTAATAGAGTTTGATTTAAGGATATTTACTTTGTATATTTGATATGTAATATTGACAATGTGTGTTTTAACGGTTATAAACTTCAACTTTTTGAATCTCAGGTCTATTGTAATTAAATAAGCATTCTCTGACCCCTCTTATTGTCTCTCTCCAGGGCCAGCTCCAGCGTTTTTGCTGCCCTGAGCACTTCGGCGGCAACTCTACTGCGCCGCTTTATTCTTCGGTGGCAATTTGGTGGCGGGTCCTCCACTCCAAGAGGGGCTGAGGGACCTGCCGCTGAATTGCCGCCGAAGATCCGGACGTGCGGCCCCTTTCCATTGGCCGCTCCAAGCACATGCTTGGTGCACTGATGCCTGGGGTCAGCCCTGTACCTCTCTCACACACAATTTTGCACAACTGTGAAAATTTAAAATACATTAAAGTTGGAAAAAAATGCTTAAAAATAAAAAATATTATCTGTCAAAATATTTTTTTAAAACTATCTGTCAAGCCTAATTATAAACTAGTCCCAAACGAAAAAAATGTTAGGCCATGGAGAGTAGTAAAAGGGAATAATATTGATAAAATATGTATTGCTAAGTTTATTGTAATGTATTCTAGCTAATGGAGATAATTAGTCATATCAGCATGGGCCAGGATAAATCTTGACTAAGTTTTTTATTCATAGATTTGCAGCTGAATGTTTCCATTGAGGAAACATCTTATGACTTTGAAGGAAAATATTTGTGTGTGCTGTATGTCAATATTTCAATGGTACGAGATTTTCCACTGGTCCATGGTACATAAAATACTGGTCTAGCTGGAAACGTGTCCAGTACAGTAAAGGAACTGGATTTGTTGTTGTTGTTTTTCTAAAGTCTCATTAATAATATTTTAAAAATATGTAATGAAATGCCTTTTAGGTACCACTGCTATTATTAATCGTGCTATAGTGGGGTTACAACAGAAAATAGTTCACAAGACCATAAGAAATATTGCTTCAATATTAGCTAAGCAAAATCAACAATATGTACCCTAAATGACAGAAAAAAATTGAAAGAAATGACTAAAAACACTTTTACTGCAGAAATTATTTCAGAGATTGGACTGGCAGAATAAAATAACCAAGTTCAGTATTATCTTATCTTGGTTCAAAATGAAAAGCTTTAATCTTAAATGTTATTATTCCTTCCCTTTTCACAAGCAGTAATTCCATCATACAAATTTAAAAAGGAAACGGTAAAAATCTACTAGAAAGAGATGCTGGAATTCTTGGCAATGGATGGTAAAGTGCGTGGAGGGGAAGACAACCTTCCTCTTCCCCCTACACACAGCTCATGCTTCTATATGGACCATTCTGATCCATATAGAACCCTCCCTCCCCCACTCTAAACTTTTGTGTTGAGTGCAAGGTAAGGTGCCACAGGGTGTATGCATTTTCAGGGACAGTCTCAGGTTTGCTCTTGCCATTCATTCTTTATGTTATTTATTGATCTCAGGCCTGGATTAAGATAAATATAGGGAAAACCACACATGAGAGTTCTCCTATACCATGGCCTTAGCCCATTGGTGTGGTAGTGGCTGGGTCTCTGTGACTGGGTCTATCAGGACCTCTCTGCCCTCTGCAGGAGGCATCAGTGCCCTCACATCACCTGTTTAAAGAAAACCCAGTCAGGTCTGGTTACTAATGACACTTAGTCCTCCAGAGGCCTAGAAAGGCTAGGAGCAGACACTGGCCAATAGGGAGCCAACAGAGCAGTTAAGAAGGCTTGCCTGCTTCCTCTGAAGGGCAGTGCTGAGTGAGGAGCTTGTCAGTATTAGCCCAGGGCCCTGAATTAAACACTGTGACTGAGAGTTATTTGTTTAAAGGCACAGACAGCCAAATCTTGAGTTCCTTTATTGTTAACCATTTAAGACTGATGCCAAGCTCACAGCTCGGGTGGTTCTGCTACAGTCTGGCTTCCACAGTTTTCCTTTACCAGCTGTTACTAGGAGAAGCAGTACTGCACCTCCTGCAGAGCACTGGAACCAGCAGCCCCCCGCCCCATCCCCTTCCTTCTGCAGCTTGGCTTCCCTTTATTGCACCCCTTTCTTGCCTCCCCAGTGACCCCAGAGGAGACAGCAGTCATGGCTGGGGGAGGACTCCCTCTGCCTTCCGCAGCTGCCCAGGGGCCTTCTTCCCCTCTGAACCAATGGTGGTAGTCTTCTTTCCTCCATTCCAGCTGGGAGAGAGGGGGCACCTGGCCTCCCAACCATGGCAACATAGTCCCCCCCCCAAATACCAGGGGCATGGTCTGCTCTGGTGTTTGAGCATGGGGCCAGGCAACTTCCTAACCAGCTCTAGCATCTGTTGTGCCACCTTCAGCCGGAAGCTGTCTGCAGACCCAGCATCAGGATCAACATGGCCATTACACATGAGTCACATTTTTAGGCTTGTCTTCACGACTGTAAGGGCTAGAGACTTACTTGGTTAGTGCTAATAAAAGCAGAGATTCTGACTTCATATGACTCTGGTACCAAGGATTTAATCTGACTCCTACTGGTCTTCTTACAATTCCACAGGCTTCCAGGGTCTGTTTATGCATAGTGGCTTTTTGAAAAAATAAATCACTGGTATTTAGCCATTTGTTTCTGGAACATTATCTTCAGCAAACCATGTAGTGTCCGCCTTGGGATGTAAATCAGGATAAAATAGTACACTACATCACTGCTTGGAAATAATTAGTCAAATGGATGGTGTAATCTCCAACAGGACAATACATCTTTTGTGGGGGAAAAAAATATAAAATCCTTCCAGAAATCTTGAAAAAATTCTTACATTGGATTTGTAAAAGTTCCAGCTGTGAGAGGCTGGAACTAGATAGCCCAAAGTCAATGCCTGTGGTTGTGTGATATGTGAGCAGGACAAAGACTCCAGCTGGCTGCTATCAGGGCTACTAGAGGCATTTGGGGCTTATTTACTTGGTAGAACATTTGTCAGGAAAGAGGACATCACTTGTCTGTCCTTTTCTCTGAAACCTGCTTGCTTCTTTAATTTCTCAATGTCTTAATTTTATTATACTGCAGAATTCCTTTCCTAAATGTCTATCCAGAGTGACCATTCTTAAATCAACAGAGTGCTTGTTAAGGCCTATGAAGTATTAGGATGGGAGAAGGGGCTGCATTTTTCTGCCTCCCACTTGTGTTCTCTCAGCAGCCAGAGGCTATTAAGACCCAGAATTACAAGATATTGGAACATTTTTATTAGCTGGTGGAGGGGAGATGGAAATTCAATGATGGTGGGTGTATACTATGTCTTTGCTGGCTCACTGATGTTCAGCACTATTATGTCAGCTTTCAGATTTGGTTTGTGAGTGTTAATGCTAATAGATTGTTTTATCCTAGTGGCATATATCACTAAAAAGATATTTTTTTGTGCACTCATCTTGAAATGTCCCTCTTCTCCTAACTGTTGCTAAATTTAATCAGTTTTATGTTTATGGTGGTGACACCAACATATTATTTAATCTGTGTATTAGATGCTATTAATAGACAATTCTTTCCTGGCCAGATCCTTGAGTCTGGCTGAGCTGTACTTGGTGCGGGACCAGGGTAATTGTGTAGTAGCGGTGAGGAGGTGGGTCTCAGTCACCAGAATAATAAAGAGCAGCTTTTAGGCTTCTCTAAGTTATAGCAGTTAGAGTGGTCCCCTAGGGACTGCTCCTCCACATGGGGATGCACTTGGCTCTGTCCAAAGCCCCTCCATAAATACCAGCAAGGGAATCCTCTATATCTGCTCTGTTAGGGTAGCTTTCCTCCCCTTTAAGCTGCCAGAGTAGCAGAAAGGGGACAGAATCTGGCCCTATAACAAGACAACAACTCACCAGTGCAGCACCTCCTGCTGGTTGTCTGGGAATTAGCTCTTTTCCAGCATATGGAGCACCCTCTGCAAGCCGGTTTTTCACCTCCCACTGGCCCTGTGTCCCTCCCAGACCCCAGTACCTCTTTACCTTGGGGTTCTGCCCCCAGCAGTACCCCCTTACTCTGGGTTTCCCATCCCAGGGGAACCCCCAACCCTCTAAACCCACCTTGCCTCAGTGGCTACTGCCAGTCATCATCTAGCCCCCTTTCATTGGGGCAAACTGCAGTCTGTAAAGGCCACTCATCATTGGCAAGGGTGCAGGACCTGCTGCCTCTGCCTGTTCCCAGGCTGCACCTCTGTAGCCCTAATACCTTCCTTAGGCCTTGCACAAGGCCTGCAGCCTGGCGAGTTGCAAGGCTGGAGATCCCCAGCACTACTCTACCCCAGGTACCCTTTTCTCTCTCCAGAGGTAGAGAAACTGACTCAGCTCCTGGCTCACAGCCCTTTTATAGGGTCAGCTGTGGCCTGATTGGGAGTGGCCCCAGCTGTGGCTGCTTCCCCAATCAGCCTAGCTTGGCTGCTTTTAACCCCTGTTACCCAGGAGTTGGGCAGCTGCCCCACTACAGGCCCTGTCAGGGTTCCCTCTCCACTCTGAACTCTGGGGTACAGATTTGGGGACCCACATGAAAGATCCCCTAAGCTTATTTCTACCAGCTTACGTTAAAAACTTCCCCAAGGCACAAATTCTTCCTTGTCCTTGGATGGTATCACTGCCACCACCAAGTGAGTTAGACAAAGATTCAGGAAAAGGACCACTTGGAGTTCCTGTTTCCCCAAAATATCTCCTCCAAGCCCCTTCACCCCCTTTCCTGGAGAGGCTTGAGAATAATATACAAACCAAAGAGGTAAACAAGGTGAGCACAGACCAGACCCTTGTGTTTTTAGGACACTAAAAACCAATCAGGTTCTTAAAAGCAGAACTTCATTATAAAGAAAAAAAAGTAAAAGAAGCACCTCTGTAAAATCAGGATGGAAGGTAATTTTAAAGGGTAGTAAGATTTAAAACACAGAGGATTCCCCTCTAGGCAAAACTTCAAAGTTACAAAAAACAGGAATAAACCTCCCTTTTAGCATAGGGAAAATTCACAAGCTAAAAGAAAAGATAAGCTAACGCATTTCCTTGCTATTACTTACAATTTTTGTGATCTTGGATGATTATTTCAGGCAGGGTTTTAGGAGATGGTTTTTATTGCCCTGGTCCCTCTCTGTCCCAGAGAGAACAACGAAGAGAGCACAAACAAAACTTCCTGCCACAGATTTGAAAGTTTCTTCTTCCCTTATTGGTCCTTTTGGTCAGGTGCCAACCAGATTATTTGAGCTTCTTAACCCCTTACAGGTAAAGGAGGGATTTTATGCCACTCTTAGCTATATATTTATGACAGGCGTCCCCTCTGTGTTTTATTTATAATATTTTAAACATGGTACTCAAAGCACTTGCCATCTTAGTTGGTTCTGGAGTATGGTGCATATGCAGTGCTACCATTTTAAAGTAGTGGATTAACAAGTGAGTTCCAGGGTTGTTCCACTCTAACGGAAGTGAGAAAGAAACAGAGTAAATGGTAATAAAAAGGACTTTGAGCTGAGTGAATGAGCGGATATGATTGTCAAAAGGAATGCAGTAATGTAAGATCTGTCTTCTTAATGAATGGCACAAAATGAGCTCAAACTAGCTACGGGAATAAAGGGAAACAAGAAGACTTTTAATCAATACATTAGAAGCAAGAGGAAGCCCAAAGACAGGGTAGGCCCATTGCTCAGTGAAGAGGGAGAAACAGTAACAGGAAACTTGGAAATGGAAGAGATGCTTAATGACTTCTTTGTTTCGGTCTTCACCGAGAAGTCTGAAGGAATGCCTAACCTAGTGAATGCTAATGGGAAGAGGGTAGGTTTAGCAGATAAAATAAAAAAAGAACAAGTTAAAAATCACCTAGAAAAGTTAGATGCCTGCAAGTCACCAGGGCCTGATGAAATGCATCCTAGAATACTCAAGGAGCTAATAAAGGAGGTATCTGAGCCTCTAGCTATTATCTTTGGAAAATCATGGGAGACGGGAAAGATTCCAGAAGACTGGAAAAGGGCAAATATAGTGCCCATCTATAAAAAGGGAAATAAAAACAACCCAGGAAACTACAGACCACTTAGTTTAACTTCTGTGCCAGGGAAGATAATGGAGCAAGTAATTAAGGAAATCATCTGCAAACACTTGGAAGGTGGTAAGGTGATAGAGAATAGCCAGCATGGATTTGTAAAGAACAAATCGTGTCAAACCAATCTGATAGCTTTCTTTGATAGGATAACGAGCCTTGTGGATAAGGGAAAAGCTGTGGATGTGGTATACCTAGACTTTCGTAAGGCATTTGATATAGTCTCGCATGATATTCTTATCGATAAACTAGGCAAATACAATTTAAATGGGGCTACTATAAGGTGGGTGCATAACTGGCTGGATAACCGTACTCAGAGAGTTGTTATTAATGGTTCCCAATCCTGCTGGAAAGGCATAACAGGTGGGGTTCCGCAGGGATCTGTTTTGGGACCGGCTCTGTTCAATATCTACATTAACGACTTAGATATTGGCATAGAAAGTACGCTTATTAAGTTTGCAGATGATACCAAACTGGGAGGGATTGCAACTGCTTTGAAGTACAGGGTCATAATTCAAAATGATCTGGACAAATTGGAGAAATGGTCTGAGGTAAACAGGATGAAGTTTAACAAAGACAAATGCAAAGTGCTCCACTTAGGAAGGAATAATTAGTTTCACACATACAGAATGGGAAGAGACTGTCTAGGAAGGAGTACGGCAGAAAGGGATCTAGGCGTTATAGTTGACCCCAAGCTAAATATGAGTCAACAGTGTGATGCTGTTGCAAAAAAAGCAAACATGATTCTGGGATGTATTAACAGGTGTGTTGTGAGCAAGACACAAGAAGTCATTCTTCCATTCTACTCTGCGCTGGTTAGGCCTCAACTGGAGTATTGTGTCCAGTTCTGGGCACTGCATTTCAAGAAAGATATGGAGAAATTGGAGAGAGTCCAGAGAAGAGCAACAAGAATGATTAAAGGTCTTGAGAACATGACGTATGAAGGAAGGCTGAAAGAATTGGGTTTGTTTAGTTTGGAAAAGAGAAGTCTGAGAGGGGACATGATAGCAGTTTTCAGGTATCTAAAAGGGTGTCATAAGGAGGGGGGAGAAAACTTGTTCACCTTAGCCTCTAAGGATAGAACAAGAAGCAATGGGCTTAAACTGCAACAAGGGAGGTTTAGGTTGGACATTAGGAAAAAGTTTCTAACTGTTAGGGTGGTTAAACACTGCAATAAACTGCATAGGGAGGTTGTGGAATCTCCATCTCTGGAGATATTTAAGAGTAGGTTAGGTAAATGTCTATCAGGGGTGATCTAGACAGTATTTGGTCCTGCCATGAGGGCAGGGGACTGAAATCGATGACCTCTCGAGGTTCCTTCCAGTCCTAGAATCTATGAATCTATGAAAACAATTTCAAGAGAGGTTTGCTCTGTTCTCAACATTTTTTATTACTCTCAGAGTAACTAGCTTGATGTAATTTATAATGGAGGGATCCATATTGCATATTTTTGTCCTTCCTTTTCTATGCAATGGCACCTGTTTCCTTTGGCACAGTCCTGTAGATATTCATCTTAAAAAGTCAACAGTAGATGGGAAATCGTTGAATGATTCCTGCATGTTTACAAAAGTAGAGTCAGTATAGAACCTCTACGTGGAGTGATTCTGGCTGGATGCAGTGCTGCTTTGGTGAGCAAGGCAGTTTTAGAGCTGGTTGGGGCTGGGGATCTGTTTAATAGGCTTTTTCTGGAAACTTATTTTGTAGGGGGAGAGGCTGAGAGAGCAGTTGTGGGTTGGTGAGTGATTGCAAATGAGCAGACAGTGCTGAGCCAGGTAACTGGGGTTCAGTGAACTTAATGAAGCAAGCAAGTGAGATCTTGCAGATGGTAAAAGGAGCAGTGTGGGGGGAGAAGGAGGAGAAGGGAGAGATCTTCCCGGCTCTTTGAGCTCTGGTCAAGTGTAGTATCTACCAAGGATATCAAGGCAGTCCAGTGTGGAAGATACACCTATTTCTCTATAGAGAACAAGAGCACCATCAGTAGAGAGATATAAAGTCATCAGGTATCATAGTGATAAACTGAGTAAAAAATATTAGGCAGGTAGATCACTGAATAACTGGATTTGGATAGGGATGAAATAGAATGGAAGAATGTGGCAACAAGGCAGAGTTTAAGGGAAACACATATGGAGGCATTAAACTTGGACACCAACATAGATATTCCACTTTTTGAGACCAAGGTAGCCCAAGGTTAGAAGGCCAAGAACAAATAGTAGTCCCACAAGCCATTAGATGAAAAGACATGGACTGAAAGGGAGTGATGAGAGAAAGAAAAGACAAATAACTTGTCTGGTAACTTGATAGTGGAAAAAAAAGATGTGGCATTAATTGTTTGAGTGAAAGATCAGTGAATGGAACCAATGACAATGGTGGCAACTGAACTGTTTTCCCCTTTAAAAATGCTCATTAGTGGGACTCTGTTGGGGAGTATCAGTGTAAGAGGCATATTATGTTCTTCATCGGTAAGCTCTCCAAGAAGACCGTATCGCTGCGGTTCTGTCATTACTTCTTATCAGCTGAATTACTGGTTATTTAGGGCTTTGAAAACTTGTTTGCTTACATCATATTGCACAAATGTTTGCTGTGTGATAAAATTAGCACAGTGAATGTTAAAATAATTTTCTAGGATGACTCTAGGGGCATGGAAAGAGAATGTCACATACATATAGTATTAAAGAGAGGCTGAAGATAAGAAGCTATGGTACATGCAGAACTGTGTCAGGTTAATCGGACTAGGAGAAGTAGGCTTTATTGTCAAATAAAAAAATAATAATAGGCCAAATCCAAATACAACAAAGTTTCTCTTACAGAATGAATTGGCCTAAGGTGTAGCTCACTTCTGTAAGTGCCCGAGAGGGGCAGAGGAGACTAAATAAATACATTAATTAAAAATGATTCCCCTTTAGAAGTCATGAGATTTCGGGCCCTGTCCTCTGAGGTGCTGAGCACTCTTTTAAAAGGTGAATGTTTTCAAATCCCATTGGCTTCATGGTGAGCTGAGAGTGTTCAGTACCTTTCAGGAACAGGGGTCTTGTGAGGCTACTTTGCTGTCCTCTAATAAAGCACTTTTTGTAATGGAAACATGCAGGTCAATGGCATGGACTCTCTATGCCTGGTAAAACCAGTGGGAAAGGAGCCTGGGGGGAGGAATACTTAAAATGCCCCTCACACCATGTTCCCCAAACCATTCCATCAAGAGTGTTGGAAAGGGAGATGGGGCTAGGTTTGACCACTTAAAGGAAAGGGCTGAGGTTTTACCCTGGGTCCCACATCTACCTTGAGATCCTTAGATACTTCAGGAAATCCACTTGGAACAGAGGCCATCTGCATGTCAAACCCATGCCTATGTGCCAGCTCTAGTGCCCTTTTCCCTTCAAGTTCCTCAGCAGCACAGCTCTGACAGAACCATACTGCCAGGACTTCCTCCTCCCACCCTGGGCTCTGACATCCCCATCAATGAGACTCCCTAGTCTGAAGTGGCCCTGCCTCATGTTGCATTACCTTTGCAGCAGATTTATAGTTGATTGTGTCAGTGGGACTACAAAACTACCAGCATTGTCTCATTGTTTCTTTGTGTCCCCAGTCTGCTTGGTTCCACCTGTTGTCTTGTCTTATATTTAGATTATGAGATCTTTGGGACAGGGACAATCTTTTAATTATATGTTTGTTCAGTGCCAAGCAGCAAAAAAAGTCACAATAACTGTAAAACATTGCAACACATGTGATTGCTGTGTGTGAAGCTCAAAGCAAGGCAGATGTGGAACATTCATTAGAACAGCAATCATTAAATCTTAGCAATTAATTTTAAGTTAGTGATTTTAAATATATTTTACATGCTTTTCATAGAGAACATGTCAAGCCAGCTAATACTTCAATTTTGCTTGTGGAAAAGTTACACTTTCTTTATTTAAAGATGCATAGCTACTTAAATGAAAATTAATGGAAGATAGTGACTGAAGTTTCCCCATTTTCTTGTTGCTAGGCCAATGAAACATAGCAATGGTCTCTATTGTTAATTTAAGGAAGATATTCTATCCATATGATTTGAGGTGGTATAAGTCAAAATAATGCAGCCCTCCTTTCCCACTTTCCTGCCTACTCCAATACACAGACAAACATGCACTCTCACAACAATGCCTCCCTGAGTGTTATGCTTAAAATCCTAAATGTAGTTTTCAGTTAGATTCAGATCCTGCACTACTCTATTAGCATATTTTAGGAGCCCTGTGAGTATCACTTAAGTATTTTTAAATGAAGTGAACTCTGTAGTATTGAACTTAGCCTGTGCTTTGATAGCATTACTTGATTTGTATCAGATGCTGTGTACTTTATTACTTTGTGTAAGAGCAGTCCATAATCTAATTTCGATCGATCTGCTAGTTTACTAAATTATCCTGCAAGCAAACTCCACTCAAATTAACACCAATAATTTTTAAACTGCAGTTCAGTTTACAGGAACACAATCAGCAACAGAGGAGGTGTGAAAGCTTGTGGATGTTTGGATGTTTATAAAAGGCCACATTTATAATTATGCATAAGATCCTATAGGACCTTTTAATAAAAAAAGTAAATAAATTTATATTTGCAGAAATGTATCATTTAAAAATATATGTTCTTCCTATTCATCTGTTCTGTAAACTTAGTGGGTTCAATGGGGAGGTGAAGGATACACAGACTAACTACAAACCTCAGGTTGAATTAGACACTTCTGATGCCATTACACAGTGAAATATTTCTTCTCTTGACCAGCCAGGTCAGCAACAGTTAGAACCCTGCGTAAAGTTAGAGAGTAAATTCTGCTGACTCATTCTGATAGGCATGGAAACAATTGTCTGGGCAGAGAGAACTAGGGTTTGGAATAGGATAGGAATGGGAACAGCCAGTGTTGGAGGAGAAAGCTTAAACTGAAGTTTATTTTGTGGAGTAATTGTTTCAACTACCAATAAATGCAAACCACACAAAGAGGGGACATTTGGTGTGTTTGCTGACTGTGTAAATTCCCTTCAGAGCAGGATGGGAACTTCACTTGCTTACAGTTGCCTTGTTCTTATTTATAATTATGGATGGAACCTTACTTTAAATGTGGCATATCAAGCAGGAACATATGTAAGGAAGTGATCTTAACTAGGGTTACCATTCGTCCGGATTTACCCGGACATGTCCTCCTTTTGTGTGCTAAAAATAGCATCCGGGGGGAATTTGTAAAGCACTCACAATGTCCGGGATTTCCCCCTCCCCCGGCAGAGCGAGCGGCTGGGAGGGCTGCAGGAAAGTCCCGGGCTGGACTCCGGAGCAGCTTCCTCCTCCCACCCCCCCCTCCCTGCATTCTGAGCCGGCCGGCAGCTCCTCCTCCTGCAGCCCACTCCGGCAGCCCTGTGCAGGGCCAGGGACCGGGTTTTGTGTTGTGCAGGGGAGCTTAGCCATGTGTCCGGCTGGCACAGAGCCCAACACCCTGTTCTGAGCAGCAGGGTAAGGGGGGGCAGGAGAAGGGACAGGGAGGTTCTGGAGGGGGCAGTCAAGAAACGGGGGGGGGGGGGGAGGAAGCTGCTCCGGAGTCCAGCCCGGGACTTT
>NC_048298.1:268740979-268843954 GCF_013100865.1 Trachemys scripta elegans
TGCATGCAGGTGGTATCTGCACCTATGGATATAGATATGAAGAATTATATCCATTCTAACATACATACACAATACAGAAGGAAAGCTGATTTTGTGCTGTGGTGAGAACAACTAGCTTCTCAATCTCTTTCTTTATATTATATATATGTATCCAAAGACAATAATACAGTTGAAATCAGATACTGTCTAGATTTTGCATGAATAGTATACTTTAAGAAAGCAACAGAGAGTCCTGTGGCACCTTTAAGACTAACAGATGTATTGGAACATAAGCTTTCGTGGGTGAATACCCACTTCATCAGACACATGAAGTGGGTATTCACCCACGAAAGCTTATGCTCCAATACATCTGTTAGTCTTAAAGGTGCCACAGGACTCTCTGTTGCTTTCTTAAAGTATACTATTCATGC
This sequence comes from Trachemys scripta elegans, assembly GCF_013100865.1. Lineage (NCBI taxonomy): Eukaryota > Metazoa > Chordata > Testudines > Emydidae > Trachemys > Trachemys scripta. The sequence goes on from NC_048298.1 coordinate 268,741,390, forward strand.
AAAATCTAGACAGTATCTGATTTCAACTGTATTATTGTCTTTGGATACATATATATAATATAAAGAAAGAGATTGAGAAGCTAGTTGTTCTCACCACAGCACAAAATCAGCTTTCCTTCTGTATTGTGTATGTATGTTAGAATGGATATAATTCTTCATATCTATATCCATAGGTGCAGATACCACCTGCATGCAAATATATTTTACTTGAATGCAAGAGATTATAGATATATATTTTATTTGATGACAGAAGGAAAGTTGATAGGCTTTGGTGAGAATATCAAATCTATTCTGCGTAACTGAAACTAATGTTTACTCAAATACTTCTGCTACAATGCAGTGGTGACCACAATAAACCAGAGCAATTGACTATAATATCCTTGCATATTTTTCTATCTAAAGGAAAATATATAATATGCATTGTTAAAGATTCTGATTTCATATATTAACATTAACATATACTCTGTGGGTACGGTAATTTTTAAAAAAAATGTAATTGTATTTGAAGGTTCTGGGTGCTGTTTGCCCTTGGTATGATATAGTACTGAAATCTATTCTTCTATGCAGTTTTCTGCATCTACAGCAGTTACACCTGACTCTCTGCGGCATCCCAGGTCTATCAGACTGATAAAAGCCTCAGGCAGAGCAAGAAAAATCCTGGATACATTGGCTAGGCAACACAGCAAATACACACCCAGGCTGGCTTTCTTTCTCCCTCTCACTATCTCCCATTATTTTCCATAGTATAGCATCTGTGTTCAGCTCAGTAAATTTGAATAGGATGTGACAGATGCAGGAGAAGCCAGTGTTAATAAAAACCCAGGGTTTCTGCAATATAAAATCAAGTCTGCAAGTGTCCAGTGTTTTCTCTGTGCACTCATGGTGAGATAACAAACTACAAATTTTATCAAGGGACCATAGACAAGAGAGACATAGCAGTTGCAAAGTAGATTTTAATCTGAATGTATAAAAATATTAGTTTACAGATGTAAAGCATCTGGAACCCCATAGAACATTTACAATATTATTTTAATGTTCTATACTATATAGGTTCTTATATCAAGCTCATACTGTAGTACCTGAGTGTTATGATGAAGCTATGGATAGATATAGTCATTCACCTATATGGATGGTTAGCAAAAAACCCTTAATGTTTTAGCACTATTAAAATAACATGAAAAGGTCATATTTCATCATGATGCATGAGAAAGCAGGCAGGCGACTCCCATTATTGTTAATGAGTTATAATTGTGTGCATGCATACAGTAATTCCCAGTGCAGCAGTCTGAAAATTTACCTCCAAGGGATCTATCTTGGAACTGACAAATGCCTGAAAATTAAAGAGTCAAAGGTAAAACTCCCTCCTGCAGCCTGCCCAGATATTGCAGGGGTTTCCAAACACTGTAAGATTTTATACACCATGCAGCAGACGATAGAAGCTTAGAATGAATTAAATATGGAGCTCGAACCCTAAATCAGAATGTTTGTGTTTAGTAGGATGGGAGGTGTTGGATGTGGGGGGAGAGGTTGTGTTATTAGATCCTCTTAAACCATGTCATTTTGAAATGAAATTGTGCTTTTTATAAAAAGAAGAACAGGAGTACTTGTGGCACCTTAGAGACTAACAAATTTATTAGAGCATAAGCTTTCATGGACTACAGCCCACTGCATCCGAAGAAGTGGGCTGTAGTCCACGAAAGCTTATGCTCTAATAAATTTGTTAGTCTCTAAGGTGCCACAAGTACTCCTGTTCTTCTTTTTGCGGATACAGACTAACACGGCTGCTACTCTGAAACCTGTGCTTTTTATGCACATTTATTTCAAAGTTTGCAACCAACTATGGGACTAAGAGTAACTATTAGTTGCCTCTACATCTGTACTGTAGGGAAGGGATTTCTATAAGAATAGATCTGGGTAGGTAGGCAGAAGACAATGACGACCTTCAATATTTTAATAAATATCTCAAATTTTAAACTTTTTTGATAATACATACTATAGGGAACCTTCCAACTGAAAATGTATATGGCCTTCTTGTACACAAATCTCCTAAAGCAGTGTTTACTGACTTTGCAGAAAGCAATCTTACATATATCAATTTTGGGTTGGTTTGGTTTGCAAAGCTGAAGTGTCAAAAAACAATCTCTGTGATAGACTGATGAAGCAGAGTTTGAGGAAACAGTCCATATGAGTTCACCTGCCTATTGCACTTTCTAGCTTTTTCTGCGACATCCATCCCTGTCCCCCTCTCCTATCCATTGTTCTGTACAGTCAATATCGACTTACTACAGCCCAAGACATAATACAGATAAATCCCTTCCGAGTCTGGTGTAAGTAAAATGTTCCTTTAGTTGTTAGGTCAGGGGAAACTGGCCTCTGGCATCCTCACAGACTAGAAGTGCTGCAGCCTCCATCAGTGTTGTAAGAGGTCTCTTTCCCCTGATTATCCTCCTAAGATGGATCCTCAATGATGAGATAGAGTCCTGCTCTTCTCCCTGGAGGATCTCCCTTTCAGAGCTCTTAGACACAGAAAACTTTTTTGGACTACTGACTCTTGCGCAGATAATGGACAATCAGTCAGGGGGAGCCTGTCCCTTTTGTTACAACTTTAAGGGATACACTGAGTAAGGTCATAGTCATTTTTTCTTACCAGCTTCTTCTCCCAGGGAAAGAAGCAGACCTCATCACCTGAGGTATTACCAGGGAAATGTACACCTCCCCAATAGTGAGCAGCCTCCAAAATGTTTCTGGAGCTTCTGCAAGCTAAAAACAACAGAAGCCGCCTTAGTTTGGATAGATCTGAAACAGTTTAAGAAAGATTTGAGCTGGAATTTTCTTTACAGCTTTTCTTTCCATCAATTTGAACAGAAATAAATCAAATTAATTCTCTAATTTATTCTTCTATATGGAAGATAATGGTAATAAAATGATTGCACATATATTGATAATTTAAATAACTGCATTACTGTATTTTATTTAAACTGTACTTTTTTTCTAAAGTTTTTCTTGTCAACTTAATTGACTTTTTGAATCTGTTTTCAATTGTGTTCAAAAATTCTATAAGAAATCAATAATTCATTTTAAATAATATTAACTTGTAGGAAAATCAACCTCCGGATATAGGACTCAAAGTTTCAATCAAGGATATCTTAAAATTGGCTCCCAAATCAACATTTAGTTGCCTGGATATAAATGGACTGCTTTGCAGAAGTGTGGAGCAAACCCAATTCCTACTAAAAATAGTGAGATTTGTGGGTGCTCAACACCTCTAAAAATCAGTCCAGGCCTATGTAGGTGCCTAAATATGGATTTAAGGAACCAAGTTTAGGCAACTAAGTTGGAAAACGTTGGCTTATGGCTCTTCTTAGAGTATGTCTATGCTGCAATTAAATACCCGCAGCTGGCCCATGCCAACTGACTTGGGCTCCCAGGGCTTGGACTACAGAGCTGTAAAATTGCAGTGTAGATGCTCAAGCTCGGGCTGGAGACCGAGCTCTGGGATGCCGCGAGCGGGGAGGGTCCCAGAACATGGGCTCCAGCCCAAACCTGAATATCTACACCACAATTTTATAGTTCTGCAGCCTGAGCCCAAGTGAACTGACACAGGCCAGCCATGGGTGTTTAATTGTAGTGTAGACATACCCTTAGAGAACTAAAGGTCTTTGATCATAAAGATACCATAGGTGCATTTAGTTCTACTAGTAACAAACCTAATCTTGATTAGAGAATCAAACATTTGAATTCATATAGAAGATGAATCACAGTGTTAATTTCATAGTGATTCATCTGAGCAAGTTTAGGGCACATCTACACTACAGAATTACTCTGGTATAACTACATCACACCAAATCCACCCCCCTGAGCAATGTAGTTATACCAACCTAAGCGCCAGTGTAGACAGTACTATGTCAGCAGGACAGCGTCTCTCACCAGCATAACTACTGCCTCTCACAGAGGTGGATTAACAATGCCAACGGGAGAGCTCTCTCCCGTCGGAGTACAGCATCTTCATTAAAGCACTACAATGGTACAGCATTTTAACGTAGACCCAGCGCTTAGGGAGAATGGTGATATCTCTCAGACTCATGCAGAGAAGAAATGAGAGCTAGACTAACACCATCCTTACAACTGAATGGCTGGCACACATGCCTTTTTCTCATGTACTTTGTTGACAGGTATTTTTAGGCTCTGACTCACAGTGTTTGCAAACAACTATGCTGAACTACTCTGTCCATGGACTGACTATTGCTAAAAGTCACATGATCTATTCTCCAAACTAGGAAAGATGGGGTTCTTCTCAGACAGAACTGTTACCAGATTTGCCCGTTACTTTGGGGTATGCTCATTTATTAGGGTTACTCTTCTGGGAGGGGGTGGGGGTTTCTGTAATTCTATCAAGGTACTGCTTGTGTCACATGTGTTTTCATACGGAGCTCTACTTCTCCCTTATGCAAATCCCCTCCCAATGGAGCTATCCTGCAGGACCTAGGTTCCCCAGGGCTGGGTTCCTCCAGCCCCGGACCCGGATGAACACACACACACACATACACATACATTAACAGAGCAAGTCTGAGCAGACCGGGTCAATTAGCACTGTCAAGCTGACCCCTTATATGTCCCTGGACTCAATGGGCTGGATGAAGCAGCACTTTGAAGCTGCTCCTCATGTGCCCCTGGGCTCAATGGACTGGGTCAAGCAGCACTTTCAAGCTGCCACTCTTATTTGTCCCAGATTCAGCATGTCCCTATCCCCAATCTCACATCACAATTGTACTGGCAGTAACCTACTTGATGAGCAAACCCCACAGTATTTTGGGCGCTGCAGGGATCTTTAGCTTTGATAAAAGAAGTGTTGCTGTAGAGTAAATGGGGGAAGCTAAAAACACAAAAGAGTAAAGTTCAGCAAGAGAGAGAGAAGCAACCAGCTTAACCATAGAAGTTATTTATTGAATAATAGTGATAACTACACAAGGAGAGCCAAACCAACATAACATACATTATTAAAGGTTAATACCTAAGGTAGAAAGGAAAACAGAGAGAGAGAGAGAGGGGGATCTTACCCACTCCATGAGGCTTGAACTGGTCGAGGTTCCCAGGTGATGGTGGTAGCTCAGGGTCCTGAGTGCTGGAGACAGGCAGAGCCCCCAGCACAATCAGTTAAGAGATGGAGTCCCAGTGGAACTGATGCATAGTTTGGATCTAAGGGCAGGTCTTCACTACGGGGGGGGTCGATTTAAGATACACAAATTCAATCACAATGCCCCAGATTATTCATGGAGAGCAATCATATCCCCTCTCAGCCTTCATTTTGTTCAGCTAAGCAAACCAAGTTCTGTTAGCCTCCCCTCATAAGATAGGCTCTTCATTCCCCTGATCCTCCAAATAGCTCTTCTCTGCACCTGTTCCAGTTTGAATTCAACTTTCTTGAACATGGGTGACTAAAACTGTGCACAGTATTTCAAATGAGGTTTTACCAATGCCTTTTACAGTGGCATTAATACTTCTCTGTCTCTACTGGAAATGCTTTGCCTGAAACATCCTAGAATCACATTTGTCTTTTTAGAAACTGCATCACATTTGTGGCTCATTGTCATCCTGTGATCAGCCACACACCCAGGACTGTCTCCTCCTCCTTTTTCACTGTCAACTAATGAGCCCCCAGTTTACAGCAGAAATTCTTATAATTAGACCCTAAGTGTATCACTTTATACTATTAAATTGCATCCTATTTCTGTTACTCCAGTCTTCAAGGTCATCCAGATCTTCCTGTATAATTTTCTGATCCTCCTCTGTACTGATGAAGTGTTCCAACTTTGTATCATCAGCAAATTTCATTAGCACACTCCCACTTCTTGTGCCAAAGTCATTAATAAAAATATTAAATAAGATTGGTCTCAAGATTGAGTCTGGAGGAACTCCACTAGTAACCTACCCCCAGTCTGATTGTTCATCTTTCAGCACAATCCATTGTCTTCTTCACATTAGCCACTTCCTTACCCACCTTACAGTACCTGTTTTAATCCCCACCTTGCATAATTTAACTAATTCCCCATGTGGTACCATATCAAATGCTTTACTGAAGTCCAAGTATATTAGATGTACTGCATTAGTCTCTCTTCACAGGCCACAGTTTCATTTTAATTGACCCTCTTTAAGTCCCCTGCCTTTCCAGTATCTAAATACGGTGGGAAGTTTAGGTACAAGAGAGATGGTAACTAACTGGCAGGTCTGAGCAGTGGGAAAGACAGTGAGAAAAATGATCTTCCTCCTTCATTTTCCTGAGATTCTTACTGTATGTAGGCAATAGTCAGAAATTTCTGTCTTCCTGGGTGTTGAAGGCTAGAAACTATATTGCCTTAGATCTAGGCATGATACTACAAATATACAGAAGAAGGCACTGGGCAGCAGTTGTGATTATACGTTTTTAAAAGGCCTTAAATCAACAAAGATTAGAAATATGGGATCAAATTCTTCCTTGGTGTAGCTTCACTGTAGCCATAGGAAGGAAAGTATTGGGTTCATATGTGCCATAATTCTGAGCTTCTACTAGAGTGAAAATGACCATGCTTCATAGATAGGTACTGTAGCTGTTTCAGTATATAATTTGTCATGAAGATACATTTTACTGTTGCCCATGAGGTAACTTTTTTGGGATAATGAAGGCAAGAAATTGGTTACATTAGATTAGATTCTTTTTGAAAATCTTCATAAACAGAAGGACACTCATACTATAAATTGCCCACCTCTTTTGAACTGCGCTGCTTTATTTGTGACCCATCAGAAAGGATTCTGCTAGCATGAAATAATCGAACTGCCTCAGTTTGACACACTTCAGCACCATTTACCTCATGGTTAACACATGAGGGATGAGAAATATGCTTTAGGCACTGCTTGTTGTGACACAAATTTAAAGGGAGAATGCTCTCATTTCATTAAGCCTAGGTAGCTAAGTAACCACGTTACCAATAAGTATAAAAGATAATATTCAGACTTTTAAGCCTGAATTCTCAAAAGTGGCTAGTGATTTGGGATATCTCAACTTGAAACCTCTTAGAGGCCTGTGTTTTCAGAGAATGGTGAGCATCCACCCTCTGAAAATTAGGTACTCTTAAGGTGTTTCACGTTGGAGGTACTGAAAATCACTATTTTTGAAAATGTAGGCAATAGAAGGGTAAAATAAAAACAGAATCCCAAGTTTCCCTCATCTTAATCTACATCTTTTCTTTAATATCCTTTTGAACAGGCTGTCTGAGTGATAAATATAGAATCACAGAGTTTGCAAATTGTCAATTAGCCCCTTAATCAATACATTAATGTATGAGAACTAGAACGCACAATTGTCAGCTTTTCTTTATGGAAGAATAAAAGAATGAACTCTGCTAACTCAATCAATCCAGCCAAGACTCAGTTCATTTACCCTTCCATCCTTCACAGTCATTGTTTGGGAAACCAGGCCACTTCCTTGGCATCCATCTGGTTAACACATCTGTCTCATTTTGTCTGGCTAAATTCCTTGAGGCACTGTTGTGGTCCATAGAGGGAAGAAATAAGTGTTTTTAAGTTAGAAAGCAATCTACAAATAGGTTAAATAGATTTTTTTAAAGAATCCTTATGGAACAGTGGAAAGAACAGAAATGATTACATTTGATGATAAAAGTGGACCCTGATTTAGGGTTTTTTTCCCTCAAAGCTCAGGCTAAATACTGAGAACACCAAAATATCCTGTAACCATTTCCATATCCATAAAGAAGAGCACCTTTTCAGACTCATTGAACACTGACAGAACCATTTTTCTGCAAACTGCAGGAGTATTCTTCCTACCATATATTCCCAAATACTTTTCCCAGTTCTCACATTAATCATAATTACTCAAATAATGGCACTTCCACCATTTCCATGGAAATCGTTACTATTGCCTTACTGATTTCTTAGGAATGTTTTCCCGATATTCCTATTTCATTTGACTTTTACGTGTTTCATTCCAATTCCTCCCAGTTATGCCTGGTTGTACCACCTGAAATACTTTCTTTCCATCTTAAGCTTGCTTCATCTCTCACACACTAGATATAAATCAGAAGTAATTCCATTGAACTGATGTAAAACCGGTGTGAGGTTTTTCACCATGTGTAGTTCCCATGGTTACAGAGAGAATCATAGAAACATTTGCATGTCTCCTATGCCATCTTAAATCTTTGCTTCCTGTTTTCCTTTGTTGATCATTGGCCATAACTCTGTCACAGATTCTCCATCATTATCTTCCTTTCTTTTAGCAGGTATGTAGATATTAAAGATGTATCTGTATATGAATAGAATAAAATACAGTATAAAAATATAAATAGATATGAAATATATACTTTGTTGTGAGGAGACATCTTAAAACTGTGCATTTCTCACAAACTTTGCTGGACTAGATGGGGCAAAGTTTCAATCTCACATAGAAGTAAGTGAACCAGTTTGAATGGGATTAGAACTCAACCAAAACTAAGGTTTATGAACCTGAGAAAATATTTTGTTAATTTAAAATTTTATCTGTAGATCACTGTACTTCTTGGCCTCAGCTAGAACCAAAAGTGGAAATATCATGGGGAAAGCTGTTCTTGCAGTATTTTCAGTGGCTGAAAACTGGGAAGTTCTGCAAATTTAATGAGGGAGCCTGATTTTGTGATATTCATAATTTAAAAATGCTACTAGATACCATTTGAAGTTCACCCATTAACAGGTTTCAAGCCTCTAGCCTCCACAGAGGCACAGTTTCATCTCCAGTTTGTTCTATTTTTGTATTAACATTGTTTGAATGAGCAGAGAATTTGTAAACCCTAGAACATGTGAATTTCTCTTTCCCTATTTAATGAATGCCTGGAATCCATAGTATGCATTATTGTTGCCAGAACTCAGTGGTTTCCCATACTCAGCCTCTTGTTTGCTCTGCTTAACAGTGGTCAGGACTGTAATATTAAATATTTTATAACAATGTCTGCTCTTGAAAAAAGAAAACAAACTCAGTAACTACAGCTCCTCTCCCCATTTCTGTAGAAAATTAGACAAAAGACCCTGACATTTTGAGCAAGCTGTTTCCGTAGAATCTAGTGTCTAGAGCAGGGGTCGGCAACCTCTGGTGGACCGGGCCAGTTTGTTTACCTGATGTGTTAGCAGGTTTGGCCGATCGTGGCTCCCACTGGCCGCGGTTCACCGTCCCAGGCCAATGGGGGCCACGGTTCACCGTCCCAGGCCAATGGGGGCCGCAGGAAGCGGCGCAGACGAGGGATGTGCTGGCCGCGGCTTCCCGCCACCCCCATTGGCCTGGAGCGGTGACCCGCAGCCAGTGGGAGCCGCGATTGGCCGAACCTGCTGATGCGGCAGGTAAACAAACTGGCCCATCCCTCCAGGGTGCTTACCCTGGCGAGTCGTGTGCCAGAGGTTGCCGACCCCGGTCTAGAGTTACATAACATGCCTCTGCCAATGATAATCCCACTACTAACATTCTTCATTGTGATTTTGTTTTCCCAGCAGATCATTCACCTAACCAAATCTTTTCCTAGCTAGCACTTCCTTTTTTCACACTGTATTTTCTTTCTGAACCCCTAGGGATTATGAACTATGCGGTAATATGTATTGGGTGGGGTGGTGCGCTCCTGTAATCCTAGCTACTTGGGAGACTGAGACTGGTGGATTACTCAGGGGTTCTAGGCTGTGGTGTGCTATGCTGATCGGATGTCTGGTGTCACTGACAGCTTGGCCACAGTGGGTGCTGAAGGACTGGCTAGAACAACACAATGGATATGTTGGGATCAGCATTTCCTCTGTGAGGGCTGATTGATCAAAGTAATATATAGATAGCCTACATTACAAATGGAAAAGGCTGATGATGTCATCAAGTTAGTGCCTTGCTAAGTAAGGATTGTCCTCTAGAGGCTGTTGTAATAACAGTTTTAAATAAAGATGGGCCCAAAGAACAAAATTCAGATAAAGATCCAAATTTTTCTGAAATTTGTGGGTGTCCAGATCCAGGATTTTCATCAGGGTCAGATTTGGCAACCCAGGTTTCTAGTCCAACATGAAACGGGGGCCACCATGACCCCATTCTATGGCCTTGTTCCTGCACTATGGCCCTGCCCCCACTTAGAGCAGAAGTGATAAGGGAACCTCCTCATGTCTCAGAAAGGCATGAGGCCACATTTTCTTCCTTCTCCCAAAGTGGCAAAGGGAAGAGAGCCTACTCCTCTGTGGGTCCATATTACATTTTCCCAATGACTGAAAAGAATTTGTTTAGGTGAGTGGATAGGCCCCCTGCACTCTTCTCTTGCCAAATACCGGTTTTGATTGGAGTTAGGTTCATAGCCCAGAGGGGCTCTGAGAAAGCATAACCGTAACTTCATATAGACTCTGGTTAGATGTTATTCCACTCTGCTAGATAATTTATATAGTATATGTAAAGAGTATAAAAATGTTTTAATCCCACAGAAAGCCTGGTCACAACTCCCCAGATATATTTATGGAGAACAATCATATCCCCTCTCAGCCTTCATTTTGCTCTGCTAGACAAGCCGAATTCTTTTAGCCTCCTCTCCTAAAATAGGCTCTTAATTCCCCTAATCTTCCTAATAGCTCTTCTCCTGTTCCAGTTTGAATTCAACTTTCTTGAACATGGGTGACCAGAACTGTGCACAGTATTCCAAATGAGGTCTTACCAATGCCTTGTGCAATGTCATTAGTACTTCTCTATATCTACTGGAAATGCTTTGCCTGAAACACCCTAGCATCACATTTGCCTTTTAAGCTGCTGCATCGCATTTGTGGCTCATTGTCATCCTGTGATCAGCCCACACACCCAGGACTGTCCCCTCCTCCTCTGTTGCTGCCAACTGATGAGCCCCCAGTTGGAGCTGTGATAGCAGAGCCCTCGTCAGAGCAGTGGGTCTTGGTATTAACACCTTACTGGAATGCACGAGGCAGCCCCCACCTCTCAGAACTGTTGTTCCTGACTCTTTTGGAACTCGGGCAGACATCACTGCATTGCTTAAACTGGGTCATATTTTCAAGCTTTTCTGCATAACTAAGGGGACTAGAAAGCTAGTAGTTAAAAAATAAAATATGAGATTCTCATGTAATCACATGACTCAAGGAGCTGGCGCGCTGGGCACAGGTCTATAATACATATCCCTTAATCTGACCTTGATTTTTTTGTTAAGCCCCATCTTTAAGATTAAACGTCGTAAAATTAAGGCTTATTAACATACACAGAGCATAAATTTTTGCCTGTGCTTCACTTGTTTTGGCATTGTTGAGCAACTACTCAGATTGCTCTCGGTCATTAGAGCTAACCATCTCTCCTATCCCATTCCAATTTTTTCAAACAAAAATATTAAACCTATAAAATCGAGTTTAACCAAATCATCAAATAGTTTTACTACAAATACTTTCTATTAACACTATAAATAACAATATTGGTCAGGGGAAGTACTGGGGTGGTTGCGGGGGAACAGCCACCCCAAAATTAGCCTTAGCTTCCCTGTAGCCACTCTTTGGCCACCCAGTTCTGAAGGCAGAGTGGAGAGAGTGGCGGCTGCTTGCCAGGTGTCCAGCTCTGAAGGCAGCAGTAGTAGAGGAGTAAGCCCGGGCAGCATACCAGGGGGCCCAAGAGCAGCCCATGGCCCATTTGCCCACCAGCCGGAGAATGTCACCCGGGACAGGTGGAGGTTCCAAGGCTCCCTACAGTTGCCTAGACTAACCTGCTCTGGCCTGGGCTCTGTCCCCTGCAGTTGCTGCTCCCTGAGGGTTCTGCTGGCCCTGGAGCCAAGTCCTTCTGCCCAGGTAGCTGTTACCAGCTGCAAATAGTCAAAGGGTGGCGGGGACATGAGTATCAGCTGCAACCCTGGGGCCTTGGGCACCAACAGCTGTAGGAGGAGGAGACAGAGGAGCGCTGCGGCTGCCTGCACCATGGCCAGCACATGCAGATGCCTCACACTGCCTCGCTCCAGCTTCTAGACTCCGACCTGGCCAGGGGGAAGGGCCTCGGGGGCTGGGGCGAGAGAGGAGGAGATGGGACTGGCACTTACCTGAGGAGGAGCAGGGTCATAGAGGGGGCAGGGCCTTGGGGTTATGGAGTGCAGCCCCTCAATTTTCTGTTTATACCACCTCAGCCCCCTTCCCCACCAGGAAGAGGCTGATGCTGCCCCTGATATTGCCAGCTAATAGAGACATGTTAAATAACATTATTAAGTAGTTTGCTTAGTCATATGTGTATATATTTAGTAATTAATCACATTAGATTACCATTACTGTAAAACACATAAAAGTATTTGTAATGTCATTACAGGTTTTTATTTTAGAAGGGAGTATGTTGTTTTCCAATACAATAATGGAAAAATAATTTCTGATTAATAATTCCTTCTAATTAATTGTAATTGGCAATATGAATGCAGGGAAATTAATGAGTTAGGGAGAAACCTTATATTTTAGTGGTTGGTGACTGGGGTGATTTGCAGGTTTGCTTCTGCTTACCCTCATAATGGCTATAATTTAATTATGACAATTCCAAGAACAGCTTCTTTTCCACTTGAGTGATTTTATTTCTCCTGCTGTTGTCATTGCCTTTAACTTTTAGAGTTTTGTTTTGTTTTTAAATTATATATCGATATAATTAGATAGCCTCAAGAGGCTACACAGAAACTGAATTAGTGGTTTCACCTTAGCTCTTAGGCTTAGGGTGTCTTCCACAGTACTCATCCACTGTAAAATTCAGTGGGCCAGGTTCTCTGTTGCATTCACATCACACTGTTTATGGTGGACGCTGCCTTTTCCTGCTCACTTTCCCAATATGCCTTGCTGTAGTGACTTACAGATCCCCACAGTTCATGACACTGTATTTCCTTGGCGGGAGGCTGGCTGAGTGATCCACCTACACTTCAGGCTTCTGGTTCTGAGCTTGAGGCTGACCCAGAAGCCTAGATTTTTCCCCAAAACCACAAACTGCCACCCCCAGGACTTCTTTGTTTCCTCTGTCTCACAAGTCTGTGTTTAAAATAAAACCCCTAGAATGGGAAAATATGGCCCTGGAGATTTCACTCCCCAGTTTTTAAGGGCCAGTAGACCCCGTTACAGTGTAATACACAACTGAGATCAACTTCTGGAACATGTTATAATGTTTCACTGATAATATTTTTAGTACAAAGTTTCCAAGCAACATAATGAACTTTTCTTTGTTTTGCTTTTTTGTTGAGGTTTGTTTCACCAGAGATTATCTAGACGGTAGGAAAAAATAGGGTGTTTTAATTTTTCCTGTATTGTAATTTAAAATGTAACAATTATTCTTCCTTGTATCTGCATAAAGTCAAAATAATAAATATTTTTAAATGTTTTTGTATTGTAGTGGAACTAAGATGGCTAGTTGCAAGGGTCTTTCTATGTAGTGCTCACAGGTAGAGCAGAGAAGAGAGGGAGGGACAGCAGTGTTCCTGAAAGCAAAAATAGACAAGGTAACTAAGTCTGATCAAAATTTTCCATCAGAACTGTTTTTCAACAGAAAATTGTTTTTCAACAAAGAAATGTTTGTGAAAGTGTTTGTTTTCTGCAGAAAACTTTGTCTTTTTACTGAAAAAAAAACCCAGGAAAGGTTTTTGTTTTCTGATTTTTGATAAAAAAAAATAGAATTTCCCAAAGGTGGGGAACCTTCATTTTACAACCAGCTGCATAAATCCATAACAACTACGATCACTAACAAAATGAACATATGCAGCTCATTTGGAACTGAACTCTATTTTTACTGTCAAAAGCAAAGACATCTTCTTGGTGAATACATCTCTACTTGCTTAGTCAAAATAGGAAACGAATAAATGGTTCAATCTTGTAATTTTTACTCCCATAGAATCCCATTGATGACAATGTATTATAGGGCAGTGGTTTTCAACCTGTGCTTCACAGACCCATGGGGGTCTGCAGACTATGTTTAAAGGGTCTCTGAAAGGTTGTTGTTACCATGGAATAGTGGTTTTCAATCTGGGTCTTAAGATTTCTAAAGAGGTCCACACCTGCATTCGAAAATTTTTAGGGGTCTGCAAATGAAAAAAGGTTGAAAACCACTGCTATAGGGTGACTATTAATGGAAGGGTTTGCAAGATGAGGCCCAAACACTTGAATACTGAAACTTCATCTATACAGGCATGCACACATGCACACATTATTATAACTAGGGCTGATCAAATTTTTTGACAGAACTATTTGCCATAAAAAATACAGTTTTATTGAAATCAAAATGTTCTACAGGGAAAAAGACAAAATGTTTAAATTCATTTAGTCAAGATTTTATTTTTAATATATTAAAAATAATATTATGGTATGATTTATGATGTATATAATATATCCCATTTTAATATCATTTAAAAGTCAAAACAAAATGTTCCAAAACTAAACATTTTAATAGTCCCAAATAGATTTTATTTTTAAATTTTCATTTCATGAGAAAATTCAAAATTTTTGGCTTTTCATTCTGATTCTAAATGATTCCCCCCCACCGCCCCAATGTCATAATTTCCTATGGAATCAAACTGGAGATGGACAAACTATTTGTGGGGAATGATTTATCCAGTCCTTTCTTCTGGTCATGAATTATCTACAAACAGACATTGACTATTGTTTATTTGTAACTGGCCATTAAATAAGAACCTATTTCTTTCTATAGGTTGCTTCTGACCTATTCAGTTTGGCAGTGTGTATAACTATTCAGTATTCACTATTGATGGTGTGTGGTTGGTCATCTATGTCACCTGATATTATTTCTGTTCCCAAACTGAATGATGGAAACTTTTTATAAAGTGAATGACCACTTCTGGCATAAATAGCAAATTAGTGTACACACATCCTAATTTTCACATGACTATCAGTGCTTATATAAAGTACAGCCACTCCTCAAAAATTCATATGAACCCATTTGCAGAAATGTTCACGAAACAGTGATTACCAAGAAATATGAAAATAACCAAATCCAAAAGTGATTCAGAATTTGCAAAAATGCTTGCAAAGAACTTGTCCAGATAGTGTTTGCTTCAAATGTCATCCAGGTGGCATGTTACCATAGTAATAGAGCAGAGAAGATCCATTCAAATTATGCTCCCCTGTTTCTCTTCCCTCAGAGGAACGCTGGCTCGGAAGTACAATAAGAAAGATGAGCAAACCGCACAATTCTTTAAAGCTCTGAGACTCTCCTACATGATATTGAACATCCTCAGAAATCAGGGTAACTTTCCCCAGCAACCATGATCCAATGGTACTTGGTGTGAGTGATGAATTAGTCCTTCCCATCTCTGCTATTCAATAGATATTTTCATACTGATCTTCTTACAGAGGAGGAGAGCTGACATACACTGCACAAAATTTGACCCAAATCTTCCATTCTAGCTGAGCTTTGTTGAACACAGGATGGCAGAAGGAAGAAGGGCAGGACATCAGGAAGGCAGTGTGGTTTGATGTGACCTTTATAATGCCTTGATCCTAAGGCTGGCTGTAAGTAGCACCCAGATGCTCATGGCTGCAAGGGCTCTTCTGACAGAGATTGCAAAAGAAGTACAAAGGGGCCATAATGGTGGCCAGGATTTGGTCCCTACATTTCAAATCATAATCTATAAAAAAATAACTTGGGATTTTATATTTGAATACTGCAAATACATTTTACACATGTAGTGCTGAAATGTTCCACATAGATATCAGTGGTCTTCAACAATTATATCCTGTGGTTTGTTTCCCTGTTTGTTTATATAAACAGTGTTTTTCTTTAGCATGGCTACTACTGTTTCTGCTGAGATATCAGTTTTGATTAGAGTTAGCCTCACAGCCCAAGGCTCTGAGAAGACATAACTGTAACTTCATCTACACTCTGGTTAGATATTATTCCACTCTGCTAGATAATTTATATAGTATTTGTAACAATTATCAGAATGTTTTAATCCCACAGAAGGCCTGGTTTTCACATCCCTCTCCTCAGTTATAAATGTAGTTATAATCTGAGATGAAATCTTAACCAATTAGGGAGTCCCATCCAATGCATGATTAGAATGGAAACAAAGTATTAACACACACAATTTGTCATTATATTATTTTTGAACCCACCCAAGCCCTGTCTCCAACTCTATCCAGGGCCTGATACCTTCAGATTTTTGTAGGAGTGCCTTTTGGGCTGTGCAGGCCTCCATTTTCTTCCTTAACTTCTCAGGGATCACTGGTGTCCCCTTGATGCTTCTTGAGAGTCTGGGTGGCTTCCAGATCAGGCTCTATCTCCACCTACTCTACTGTGGAGCTTCTGAGAGTGTTGCCTAGATGCTGCACACTTGCAAACACATGGAGCAGTGAAAAATAGAACAGTCAGGTCCTTGCTCTCAGCATTGACTGCTGGCTCTAGAATTTCAGAGCTGTCGTTTAGTTGTTTTGAAAGGGTATTCTGGGGTTAATTATGGCTATGTAGTTTAGCAAACTACTATCCTTGGAAGTGGACCTTGTCAGGAAATGTTTGTGTTTGGTTTCCCTTGGAAATTTTTGATGAACATGAAGAAAAAATCCTTTTCATAGGTATTTTCCATGGAAATTTTTGACATTTTGGTGAAAAATCAAAAGCTGAAAATGTCTAGGCTGAAAATTGAAAACTTAAATTCTGAAATGCCACCACATGCCTCCTGGGAACTGTAGTTCAGATGTCTCATATCCCATTCTCCTCTGTGGACTGGGCAGCCTTGCTGTACTACATCTTCCATGATGCACTATGTTCTCCCCTCTTGCACAAAGGATCATGGAAGTCCCATATCTGCTGTGCATTATGGGTAGCGTAGTGTGGCTGGGTAACCAAGCCATAGAGGAGAATGGGAGGGCATGAGGCGTCTTAACTCCCATGAAACACCACAATGGCATTTCCATATTAAAAAAATTAGTTTTCAGCTAAAGCTTTTATCTTTTGTCTGAAATTTCCTGCTTCAGATAAAAACAAAACATTTTCTGTGGAAAGCAGACACTTTCCATGAAAACTTTCGTTTCGATGAAACCCAATTTTCCAACCAGTCCTAGCTGGAAGATTCCTATTAGATTGTGAAGGTGATGCCTGAGCTAGCAGTCTCCCCAGAATGAGCTGTGTGGGGAATCAGCCAGTAAGCAACCCTCTGGAAAGACCAAAGGAAGGTGGAGGCCTGAGTTCCCTCACCCAGAAGCCATCAATGGAAAATGAGTGCCCCTTTTGGGGGAGAGGTACTGATTAGGGGGGTGGCCACAAGAGTGAGTGGATGATACAAGTGTAAATATTGGAAACTATGCACAGGCACACATCCTCCTTAGTTCAATTCTGATGCTAGATTCAGAGCAGACTTTGGATAAAAGTCTGAAGCCTGAATTCCAGCACTGGTGGCATCTGGATCAGGGTCTAAATGCCACTAGGTCCACCAATGTCTGACATTTACTACCATTTTGAGGTTAATTAATGGAATAATTATTTCAAAAACAGACAATACCACCACAGATATGATTTTGGCCATTGCGCATCCTTGCATAGCCCGGCTTTGAAACTCTCTGAAGATAAAGGTCTTAAGAAGATAAAGAAACACTGTGCATCATATATTGAACATGGTGTGCTGCCAGATTTGTTCCCTATTTTGTTTTGTTGCTTTCAAGATTCAAAGGTTATGTGCACAGTAGCCAAAGCATGTACACCTTTAATTCTTAGGGTCAGATTTTCTGGAGGCCTCTTCTTCCATATCTGAGGGAAGATTTTCAAAAGATTCCATGTAAGTGAAGTGGCCAGACTTTTGAAAAGTGCTCAGCACCCAGCAGCTCCCATCGAGTGGTCTGAAATCATGTGTGCTGAGCACTTCTGAAAATCTTGCCACTTCATTAAGAGGCCTAAGTGGAACCTGAACCTTTTAGAAAACCCAACCCTAATTGGGAGCAATTGAGTGATGAGCTCGTTTGAAAATCTGTCTCTTAATCAATAAACATTTCCTGCCATCAGACTCTGAGCAGTTTGGTAGAGTGATGCTGTGGCACATGAAAATAGTTACACGAAATCTATATAATTAGAAATTATTGGATACACTTCTTACTACCAGAACACTGAATAGACTGTAGTTACAAAGTAATGATAGTGTATTTGGATTTTTGATACATGTATGGTATAATATTGAACACTGTAGTTACACTGTAATTGCTCTGAAGTTGTTCTTATTCATACATGAGTGTATTACAACAAAAAATTGTAATCAAATGTTATGGGGCACGCAAGCCTCCGTGTAAGGGAAGAACCGGGTAATGGGCTATTGACGGACTGGTCAGCTTGAACTAAGCAAAAGGCAGGCTTCCAGGAAGGGAGTTAAAAAGAAGAGCCTTGGTCAGTTGGAGGAGAGCAGACAGGGAGAGAGAATGCGGGTATGAGGCTGTCACTGTGGGAGAAAAGGATCTCCTGGAGGAAAGGGAAGAGTTTAAGTTTGTGTTGCTTCATTCTTGTTTTGGACTTTGAGTGCCGTTGACGGAGCAGAACTGGAAGTGACCTCACTATAGGACTAAGTCACTGTAACCCAGAAGGTGTTGGAGGCTGAGAGGAGCAGTGGAAGACTAGTTGGGAAACTGAGGCTGGGTGGCTCTGCACTGCACAATGCTGCCAGGGGGCGCTTTGGTGAGGATGTCTAAAACCAAAAATTAATAATTTCCTACTGTAATGGATTACTTTGTGCTTCCCCCAAATGTTTGGTACCATACAGGTATCTATGGAAACAAACTACGCTTAAATTCATTATAGTTAGAGAGCTCAGGAAAAGCAACTTGTCGACTTTTACATCAGTTACAGAGCATATGTACTTTGCACATCATTATGTAACTTATTGATGTCAATGTTGTGTGTTTCTTAGGATCTACAGTGCACTGACATAATCCATAAGGGTCTAACTAATAATGCTCTCTGCTTCCAAATCTCCGTCTCTCTTAATCTTTCTTTTAACTCATGCAGGAAGAGATTTGGCAAATTTAAGCTCCACTCTAGCACTCCACGGTGAATTCTTGTTTCTGATCACAGGAATGGGGCGAGATTGAAAAGACTGGGCTTTCTTAATTTAGAGAGGAGATGAATAAGAGGGGACATGATAAAAGCATAGAAATAATTATCGATTTAGACAAGGTAAATTTGATAGTGTTGTTTACCCTCTTTCATAATACAAGAAAAAAGAATCAACAAAAGAAAAGAAAAAAATTGCTTTTTTATGTTATACATAATTAAGCAATAGAACTCTCTGCCCTTGGACATCAGAGGTCAAGAACTTAATATGATTTTTGTAAAAGGATTAGCCATTTCTGTCGCCAATGAGATAGGATATCCTTTAAAAATAAGAGATGTAAACCTTCTTACTTAGGATAAAAAGCCAGCTACTAATTGATGTTGGCAAAGTGTTCCAAAATCATTCTCTGTGGGGGTTTCTGATGTGTTTAATACTGATCACTGCCAGAAACAGAATACCAGACTAGGTAGAGCATTGGTGTGAGTCGGACAATTCCTATCTTCAGCGGGAAAGCAAGTCCAGATAATTACTGTAGAAGAAACAATATCTCTATTGGTTTTAGAGAGCTACCATGGTTGCTTCTTTCATTTTATATATCAGCATGGCTCTTTTTACAATCAATACTAAATGTATTTGCAATGTTTGTCAAGTGGCGATCTATCTCCCACAGCAGGAGTTTATGGAATTTAACTATGGAATTTCACTTGAAACAAATTAGTTAAAATATAATCTTTATCAATAATAAAATTAGCATAATACATATTAAGTACACATATAGGGCTTTATAGCTTTCAAAGTGAATACAAATATTACAGGTGGAATTTTTAAAAGTGCCTGTGGGACTTGTGCTTATAAGTCATTAAATGCTTTTGAAAATTCCTCCCAACAATCTAAATTCAGGAAAGCCTTAACCACGTGAGTAACTTTAAGGATATGAATAAGACAGTCCCTTTTCAGTGCGGCCCCAGTTCAGCAAAGCACATAAACACAGGATTAACTTAGTGTCTTAGCAGTTCCATTGAAGTGAATGGAGCTTAAACATTTGCTTAAAGTTAAATCCTTACTGACTTTAGTGAGACTACTCATGTTTAAAATTAAGCCTTTGCTTAAGTGCTTTGATGAATTAGGGCCAAACTGACTGATCTACAGAATGCCTTACAAGGGAGAAATGAAGTTGTATTAATGTGTTTCTAGATCACTTCGGTAATATTTCAGTTAAATACTCTGAGAGAAAAATAAAGATATCCAGCTAATTAAAATATCTAATGCTTTTATTATGTATAGCAGTTGCATGCACGCCATTCACACATCTAGAATACAGATTTTAGGAACGAAATTATTTGGAACCAAACAAATGAAACTTCAGTAAACAAATGCAGACACCTCCAAACAAATGTTTTTAAAAGTGCCAGGTGGAGCAGCATGATATTAGACCTCATGAGCATTTATGAATAAAAATGAAAGGCTTTCCATTAATGACAATAACTAATATCCTTCCTTTATTCACTATGATAAGTGGCTTTCACATGATATAGGTTTTCTGAACAAACACACACAAATCCCTCAGCAGATTAGTGGCTGTGATGGAATGAAAAATGTTTACATTCCACAGGCATGGTCAACAAGATATCAATAATTGATTACAACATTGTACTTACACTCATTAATAAGAAATGCTCAAAATGTGGCCAGTAGGGGATATACCGTAGCCTGAATTGACTTTTCCATTGTTGTAAAAGCTGATTATTTTAGAATGTTGGACCCAATTCAGAACTGGTGTAAGCTAGTAATGACCTTGGCCTATCATTTCTCTTCGGAAAGAATCTGGTATCTTTTAGACACAGGAATGAATCCAATCTATTATCGTAATCAGTCTTAAAAATGTTCTAAGATTGTCTTAGGTAAATAGCCAAGGTTACCTCAATGTTTGCAATATTTCCTATATATCCCTACTGTGTATTTACTATAGTGAGTACTGAGGTAATACTATTTAATTATCTAAGGCAATTGGCAAGCTGGTCTGTATGTTGTATTTTTGTATTTACTTCCCATCAGGGACACTTTGTTTATCTTTATTATTTCTAGGCCTGTACATTTGATTTCTGTGGTGTCTTAATTTTCTATTGCCTCAGGCACTCAGCTGAAACCTACATTGGGGGTGTCATAACTATAAAGGGAAGGATAACAGCTCTCCTGTGTACAGTATTACAAAATCCCTCCTGGCCAGAGACTCCAAAATCCTTTCACCTGTAAAGGGTTAAGAAGCTCAAGTAACCTGGCTGACACCTAACCCAAAGGACCAATAAGGGGACAAGATACTTTCAAATCTTGGGGAGGGTAAGGCTTTTGTTTGTGCTCTTTGTTTGGGAAGTTGTTCGCTCTTGGGACTGAGAGGGACCAGACATCAATCCAGGTTCTCCACATCTTTCTGAACAAGTCTCTCATATTTCAAACTTGTAAGTAAACAGCCAGGCAAGCGTGTTAGTTTATCTTTGTTTTCTCAACTTGTAAATGTACCTTTTACTAGAGTGTTTATCTTTGTTTGCTGTACTTTGAACCTAAGGCTAGAGGGAGGTCCTCTGAGCTCTTTAAGTTTGATTACCCTGTAAAGTTATTTTCCCATCCTGATTTTACAGAGAGGATTTTTACCTTTTTCTTTAATTAAAAGCCTTCTTTTTAAGAACCTGATTGATTTTTCCTTGTTTTTAGATCCAAGGGGTTAGATCTTGATCCACCAGGAGCTGGTGGGAGAAAGGAGGGGGATGGTTAATTTCTCCTTGTTTTAAGATCCAAGGGGTTTGGATCTGTATTCACCAGGGAATTGATGAAGATCTCTCAAGGCTACCCAGGGAAGGGAACTAGCTTTGGGATGGTTGCAGCGGACCAGATCTAAGCTGGTAGTTAAGCTTAGAAGTTTTCATGCAGGCCCCCACATTTGTACCCTAAAGTTCAAAGTGGGGAAGCAGCCTTGACAGGGGGAAATTTGCATAGACACAGGTTTGCCTTTTAGTGAGTCTTTTAAAATTTGCTTTCTAACTCACTGAATACATAAAGGAAAATGATGAGTTATCTACTTACAATCTACATGAAAGGACATTATTCAGTGTATGTGCTCCTATAACTATACCTGTTAAGACCAACAGAACACAATGAAGAACAAGAGAAGATCAGAAATGACTGGAGTCCGAATTCAGGACAGCACCTAAGTTTCTGATAAGACCTAATTTATGTCTTTGGTGTGGGTTAAACACACGACTAATGTTAAGAATGTTGATCACTGTTGTCCTGAGTAGGGATGTTTTCCTAAATTAGGGCCTGAGTGTGGAGATGAGACACAACAACAAAATGAGAGATTGTCTTTCTGTGCCCTGTTGGTTTGCCACAGGGACGAGGATCCAGTTCCCTGACTGAATGGATTTTTGTGTGTGCATGGAGAAAGATACAAGGAGAGGCCAGCCATAGAGATGCAGAGCTGATGATATTAGAGGGGGAGGGATACTCAGTGGTTTGTACATTGGCCTGCTAAACCCATGGTTGTGAGTTCAATCCTTAAGGGGGCCATTTCTGGGGCAAAAATCTGTCTGGGGATTGGTCCTGCTTTGAGCTGGGGGTGGACTAGATGACCTCCTGAGGCCCCTTGTAACCCTGATATTCTATGATCACATTAGAAGCTATGTTGGTGACCAAGAGAAACAGTACAGCATGACTTCTGCTCACAGTATAGCAAGGGATAGAGGAGACCCCTGGGTAGTTGACACTGATCCCTTTTTTTAAAATTGCTTCAGTGACATTTCCATAAGTTGCTGGTTACGCTCACACATATGACTTTGAATCAAAGGCCTATAGTTTCATATGCTCACTTTTTCAGCAAGTTTGTTTTGGGTTTGTTGAAATGACCTGAAACATTTCATTTTGAGTCAGTTCAACATTAAACTTTATTTCCCTATGTGGCTGCATTGCCTCATGGGAGTTATAGTTTCAGCATCTCATGTCTACATTGTTTCCTGGGGTTCAGGCTCCCTGACTGGACTGTATCTTCCATGACACAAAGAAGTCTCCCAACTAACTGAGCTGCATGATGTATCATGGCAGTCACATGACCGTGGGTGCATCATAGCAGATGTTGTCCATCCAGTGAGCCTGGCTCAGAGGAGAGCATCTGGCACCTGAACTACAGTTCCCATGATGCAGTGTAGCACCATCAGAAGATGCAGTTCAATGGTGAAGTGACTCAAACCAAAAAGTTTAGGGAGGGTTCAAAAAACCAGAAAAAATCACTTTGATTTGGGAATATCAAAATGGTACATGTCAGTCAAAAATGACAAAACAAAACATTTAGTCATTTTTCTGAACTTTTTGTACTATAAAAATTTTTGATGTTTCAACTTTTCATCCTGATTGAGGATAAAAAAGAATGCTGAAATATTGGAATTTCTCATTTCTATCTTTTCACTCAGTTCTAATGCTATTACAAATGGGTTGAGAATCTCCAGGCTGTTTTCAGTTATTCCAAAGGCAACAATTCAGAATGGATGCTGTACCGTGAAGGCTGCTATCATCACATCAGTCCTGGAGACTGTTTCTGGAAGGATGACAAAATACTTTAATTCTGGAGAATCCACAGATGCAGAAGGTTCAACACATAAAGGCTGGTGCTGCCACTATTATTTACATCAGTAGTTCCATTGACTTACTCCTAATTTTTACCAGTGTAAGTAGTATTTGGCCCATACAATTCATTGCTTTTGATGCACATAACCCTAAGCGATTTACAAAGATGAGCAAGTACCATTATCCTCAGTTTACAGGTGAGGAAACTGAGTCACAGAGACAGTAAGTGACTGGTTCAGGGTCACACAGCATGTCAGGGCAGAGTCTGATATAGAATCCAGTTTTCCTGATTCTCACACCACTAGAAACCCTGCAAACATTTGTGGTTTCCTGTTTTGCTTATGAGTCCTTGGCCATGTGCCATTCTAGTCTTTGTTTCTGATAGTGGTAAAGTGCACTAGTTCTCAAGGTCTCATTAATAATATGAGAACACAGGAAGTGTTACAAAAAGAGAAAATACAACCCTTCCCATCATGCCTGCCCTCTGTGGGTTTATCTTAATCCCACCCTCCATCTTTATCACCATTCCCAGAGCTCTGAAGCCATTACTGCAGGAACTGCCAATGGAATTTTCAGCATTACTTTGCTGAATTCAGGGCAATGGTAGCTCTGATAGTGGAAAGGACAGCTATCATCCATCTCCTGAATCCCACTGCTGCTATGAAAAGGTGGTATTGGCGTCTCTCGTCTATATCTGCTACCATAGGACAATTTTTCTCTGGGCCTGATTTTGTGATAAAAATGCATTGGACACCTCTTCCTATTTTAATAAAAGGTCAGATGAAAAAGGAGCAGTCAGCTAGCAGACACTGTCTGTGCTTAAATTTTCAAGAGTGAATGTAAACAGTATTTAAAAAAAACCCTCCTGATTCATGTATAGGATATACCAATGTACAGAAATCCTGTTTGTGAGCTGCCAAACTCTGACCCAATTCTAGTTTTATAAACTGTTAAAAAAACATATGGAAGTTCTATTTGTATTGTTTAAATGTGTCAAATGATGGCAAGTATTCTATATCATGAACTTCAGAATACTCCCATTAGCTACAGTACAATTCTGCTGGTACTTTCCTTGCTATCAAACGGTTTTTGTGTTTGGGGATCGGAGAGTGGGCGCAGTGTCAAGCGTGTGTACATCTCTTTCTAAAGTGTATCTAAGGTTGTCACCATTCAGCATATCGAGGAATATATGTGTATACACATTTTTTATAGACAAAAACAATGGGGAGCCTAGAACCCTTGTTTCCGTGTTTCTATGCATGTGCCAGAAATAACTAGTTATTAGTGTAATTCATAGCAAACATTTTATTCATCTTTTTTTCTGGTTGTTTGGTCCACAAGTAGCATACAACTTCCTTATGTTCATGCACTATATGAGTGTATTATTCACTAAATAATTCCAGCCTACAATTATTGGGCTAGTAATTGTATATGAGTAGTTCATTGGCAGTATTTGGCATCAGAGATGGAAAATTTGAGCTGGACTGTTGAATTTTGACTGGACACATGGTATAATTCTGTTCTCTGACTGGCTGAGTATAAGATTTCAGTGCAAACACTCACATTCTATGAGTTTAAAACTTGTTTTTGGCAAATATTATCCAAAAGTGACAGTTTCAGTGGACATTCCTTCTACGAAACTCATTTGCCAGAAAACTCTGAGAAAGTACCGTCATCATGAAAGAAGAGCAAACACAGCTAAAGTTAATTCTATTTCCTGTAATAATGTGTACCCATCCCTAGGCAAAAATTTAAAAAAGACCTTCAGTTTCAAAGGGCATATAATAAAAAAGTAAATGAAGGTCTGACAACCAAACTACACAATAATCAGAAGGAATGATGCACGTATTGGACAACAGAACCACAGACTACTTTCGACTTAACACTATTCCCACTGAAGTAAATGACACAGCTTCTGTTGACTTTAATCAAGCCCTTTGTGAATTTTGGATTAGCAGAATGAGCCTCTACTCTGGGAGCCCGTTCCTAGCCATTCAGTTATGCAAGGATTTCTCTCTCTCTCTTTCTTTCTCTCCTTCCTCCTTTCCCTTCTTGTGAGAGTAGCAGCTGTAACAGGAATATTGTAAGGAGCAATCTCAGATATGCAGGTTGCCTTTTCATACTTTGTTATCCTTTAATGGCATGACTCCAATAATGGGTGGTTGATAGCAAACCACTGGACTTCATTCTCCTACCCTCAAAAGGCCTACCGTAACACATTGGAAGTGGGAAGAATTAATGGTGGGAGGGTGATTTCATTTTGAATCCACAGGATCTGCATGGATGTATTCAAGGCCAGAATATTGTCCTTAATGAACAGGATGCTTGTCATCTATTCACTACATATGGATGGCCACAAGTGGCTGCATGTTTCTTATAATTGTGAACAGTGTATGAATCACAGGACTGCTGTGCAAGATTGTATCATAATATGATGCCTGAATTTTCAAGGGTGCTGTTGAATATTCAAAGAACATAGTGACTCTTGTTGGAGCTGTGAGCGATCAGAGCTTTTGAAAATCAGGCCAATGAACTTGTGTAAATTCTTAGTTGCTCCGTGCAGCAGATGAAAAGCCAGAAAATCCTTGTTACTGGATGATAAACATCACACGAAGGAAGGGGGGATATCAGGCAGATACAGATTGAACACTACTGAACATCCTGTTAGATGGAAAGCTTATTTCTGAAAATATAGTGGGCCAAAATGCTAAAATGTTCAGATAACTCTTTCCCTTTCTACATTTTGAAGCCATGTACGTGAACCTTTGTTCCAAAGTTAATACACCCTGACTAGTTAGTTTGCCCAGAGACAGCACAAAATAATCAGTTACACGTGAGAGAAAAAATAGTCACAGGTAACAAGAGAATATTAGAACATCCCTCTGCTGTCAGGCTTTCAGTTCCTTCCTAAATACATCATAGTAAATGGGTGAATGTATTTCCTAACTGAATCTATTTGCAGAACTGTACACAGCCAGGTAAAACTTTGCAGAAAATAACCATGTAATCAGGTCTGATGTAGTATTTGGATTCTATGTAGGGTTTTATACCACACTCTTCACTGTAGGATTTGACTTCCTATATGACAGACTAGCACTAATATCTGTATGAAGTGCTCTAATAGGCTGCTATCATACTAAGACTCTTGTTCAGGAAGGTGCATAAGCTCGTGGTTAACTTTAAGTATGTGAGCTGTCCCCTGGATTTCATGAAAGCACATTGAATTAGGGGGTCTACAATAGTAGAAGCAGTTTACTCCCTGTACTTTTGAAATGATATTTTGGTATTTAAATGTCCTCAGATGGTAAGGAAATCTATGGCATGCTATTGCTAAAAGTTCAACCAACATTTTAAGTAATGAATTTTTGGCTACAAATTGTGTACACATACCTAGTCTATGCTAAAATGTCCTGCTATTATTGTTACTCAATCTTCTCTCCCTCACTTCACCCACTTGTTTGTTTGTGTTTTATTTTTTCCCACTGTTATATATTCTCCATTAGTAGGTATTTTAGACTAGGGACTGTTACTTACCATGTTTGTAGAGTGCCGAGCACAGTGGGTATGCTGTGACATCGCTGGGTATTTCTGCACAGCTGCTGGGAGTGGGTCTCACAGCCCAGGTCAACAGACTTGTAGTAGTGGAGATCACGCTAGCTCACACAAAATAGCAGTGTGGACTATCGGGCTAAGGGTGGATTTCAGGGTCTGAATCTTAGGGATGTTGGGGTGAGCTTCAGAGCTCCAAGCCCCACTAGTAGAAGTCTGTTGACCTGGGCTGTAAGATTTACTCATAGCGACTGTGTAGACATAACCAACAAGGCCCCATGGTAGTACCACAACGCAGACAACACTTAGTAATAACAACAACCTCTGCATTATGGAAATAAAACTGCAGTGGAACAGCACTTTATAATTCCCACCAAACTGCAGCACTCTCCCTATTTCTCAGTGAAGATTTGATAGATATATTTCATATTATGTCTTCATTATGGCCTGATTCTCATACCACTCCTGCCTCTTTATACTATTCTGGCTGGGTAAAAGGGCCTCAGAGTGGGTGTAAAACTAATTTATGCCCATTTTATGACCTCTTTTACCCTGCCAGAGTGCCTAAAATGGCTGTAGTGTAAGTGAGAATCTGACCCTATTATTTTTACCAAACCTTCTCTAATACACTATGAATTATGACTAATCATGTACACTACCATTTTCTAAATAAATAAACTCAAATGTTGCTGGTTCATTGTGTTTGGTCACTTCCCAATTCACAACATTCAATTATTTACAAAGGATTTCTCAGTCATTAGGACTAATTAGTGAGGTTCTCCCGTAGATACATATGAAGTGACTATCCAGGATGAATATGAGGTAATATAAAAGGCTCAGCTGCCATTCATTATTTGAAGGATAATCTAAAGGTTCATGACATCAGCCTAGCCCTTGAAATGAGTGATATACTTGCTTTAACTCACTGTATCCATTATTTTTATATCACATTATGTAAAGGTGAAATATTGCCATTAGGTAGGTTTTCAGAATTTGAGTCATCAGCTGGGCTTTGGTTGCAGCAGTCTATACAGCTGTGCTGTCAAAATGTAAAAAGCAGTGTGGATGAGAGACTTTGTACAAGATGTTGCCTTTTTATTTTTCATGTTTATACCCAATCTGTAGGAAGCCACGGTCCTTTCCCAAAGAGCTTACATCCCAATTAGTCTGTTAGCAAGCAGTTGTGTTGGCCAGCAAGACATGACGACAAACAATTGTTCTGATAACTGTAGTTGTCCTGTGTATCTTTTCAAAGTGTCATACTTGCCATATTTTTGTCTTGTCCATGGAAAGAAAATGCTTTGATCCAAATGCAGTCAGTTCAAATTGTTAGTGATCTAGCAAGCTGAAAAGCAGAGAAGTTAGTTATTTCCAGAAAAAAAAATCAGGTGTCTCTGAAGCCAAGGTCACTGCTAGCGCCAAGCCACAGCTGAATACAGTGCTGCCCACATCACATGAGACCCTGCAAATAAACCCTCTCCCAGACCACCAGCCAAGAGTGGCTGCTTTATTTCTACAGTCACTAACAGCAGGCTGAAGCGTGGCAAATCTATCAAGATTGTAACATTAACTTAAAAGGTTCCTGGTACTGCAATACAATAGCACATTATAAAAGGCGTATTTATTTGCAACAATTTCCTGTAACTAAGGGCATTGTAAAGGGGACTGCATTCCTTAGATTGCAGTAAGTTGGAGTAAATTGCTTCAAACAGGAAACATTTTTCAAATGATTTCCATTATATATTAATATACAGGAGTATGGAATCTGCATGGATCAGAATTAAAAATGCTGGTCACCTGTAAATACCAGCCAGTACCCTAATATATTCGCTGTTTCTTTAGGTACATTGAGTTACCACACTGTGGCATCCTTCCCCAATGACTGGATTGTTTTGTCTGGAAATGACACCATAAATATTAATTATACCTCTACCTCGATATAACGCTGTCCTCGGGAGCCAAAAAATCTTACCGGGTTATAGGTGAAACCACGTTATATTGAACTTGCTTTGATCCACCGGAGTGCACAGCCCCGCCCCCCCCGGAGCACTGCTTTACCGCGTTATATCCGAATTTGTGTTATATCGGGTTGCATTATATCGAGGTAGCGGTGTATTTGTATTGTGGTAGAACCCACAATTGGAGACCTAGTGTCCTGGGCACTGTGTCAATATAGAGAAAGACCCAAGCCTTGCCCTGAAGAATTTCCCATCTAAATTTAGACAAGATGTAGCATGTGGATGTAACAAGTGAAACAGAGGCACTTCAGCTATGCAGGGTTCTATAGAGGAAAGCTATAAAAGTTAATCAGGGCCTTCTGGCAAAAAAGAAAAGGTAGAAGATTACAAAGCACTGTTTTTCCTTTATTAGTGGTCCCCTAGGTGTATGTTATAAATAGTACTATGAAATGGCTTAAGTTTTGGACACACTCTGTGACTGGCAGTCAGTGACAACATATTTCTACCTAAACCAGTCAGTTTGGGTGGATTAACCTGGTTTTCTTTATTTTTATATATACAGTGCATAATAGTAATAAGGAGACACTCTAGGCAGTGTGTTTTTGGGTCATTAATGAACTGCTTGATGGATTAAATGCATACAGCCTATTGGCCATATACTTTCTAACACCAACCAAAGCATGCTGCAGTTACCTTGAAGGGTTATTCTGTTACTTAAGGAAACAATATTGTCATTCAAATTACCAGCTCATTCAAGTGCTTTCTTTTAAAGGAATATTTTCACATAGGGGGTCAAAGTTACTTTTGGAGTTTCTTATACTACTTTCTCATGTAGGATTTTCACTAAACAATGACATCTTACATTTACATAGAGCATTTTATTACCAAAGGGTCTCAAAGATTTTGCAAAGTATATAATTGCATAAGTAGCTAGAATGGAAATGCTTAGACTATATTAACAATCTGTTTTCAGGTGCTTATAACTTTCAAAAAGAGGAAAGTTTCGAATGAATTTTCTAGGCTTTGTTTCTCTCAAGGCAATTTTTAAAAAAAGTTTGAGCAAAAACAATCTGTTCAGTTTTATTTAAATATGAACAGAGTAGAAATATTTCCAGTATTATAAACAGGTAAAGCTATTGTAAAAATGAGTTCCTGTGAAGGGTTTTTAGGTCCACATTAGCAAAGCACTTAAGTCCCGCTGAAGTCCATGGATTCGAGCACATGCTTAAAGTTAATCACAGGATTAAGTGTTTTACTGAATAAGTCCTTTATGAAAAGGACTAGAGCCAAAACAGAAGAAGCATTGAATGTTGAAATTTGGAGGAAGATGTGTCCTCTTTCTA
The DNA here is from genome assembly GCF_013100865.1 of Trachemys scripta elegans. NCBI lineage: Eukaryota > Metazoa > Chordata > Testudines > Emydidae > Trachemys > Trachemys scripta. Next base: position 268,771,864 of record NC_048298.1, read on the forward strand.
CTGCTTCACTGGCATAATTTGTCTTTGGCTTAACTGGGCCAGGAAGTAACAGGCCAGTGGAAGGCTGATTCCCCCCCCCACACACACACACGCACCCCCACCCCCCCAATGGCATAGAGATAATGTGTAGGGACTCTTAAACCACACATCCTCTCTGCTGCTAATAGAAGAAAAGTGACACAGTGTGACACTAGGCATCTCTACACACGGTTGTAGTAATCTTTGTACAAAATATGGCTTGTGAGGTATCATATGAAAACTAATAAATCACTGATCATTAATATTCATGCATGATGTATGTACACAATATGTTTAGAGTTATGAATATATGCTGGAATTATGACTATGTGTCGTGGCAGTTGTTGAACAGGTCTCTCCTAAACACAGGAATGTGTGTTTACCTCAATTTACATATAAGCAGTAAACAGGACTTCAAGACACCATGGGGAGGAGATGGTAGGAAACAGATCAGTTTGCATTTCAGCAAACAGAAGTGGGGGAAGAAAGATCATGGAGCTTCCTTCACCATCAGACTCTATGTCACCTTCCTCAGAGCTTGAATAAACTTTACTTTGAGGGTTTACCCTCAGAAGAATCCATTTCAAAGGTGTACTAATTTATAAAGACTGGGGGTCTGAATCTCAAGTGATAAGCAATTGAATCAACTGGTTTTATACAACATTCCTGTACTATAAAAGTGTATAGTGCAGTCTTTTCTGAAAGCATACGACACACTGGTGTTTAATACAATTGTGAAATGGCTGTATTAACAGTATATGAAGAAATGTGGATACAAAATGATATTATGTTTTAAAGTCTGTGGGCAAACAGGTTCTCTCCCAAACAGGAGAGAAGGCAGCTATTTACCTGTCTCCTATGTAAATTAAGCATGGTAGAATCAAAACATTGGAAGCCCCATTTACATACGGGGGATGGAAAGCCCACAGGAAGGAAAGAACAGCATGAGGACATGCTTCCTCTTGAAACAAAGTCATTGAACTCTGGGAGATATAAGCAAGGACAGCGGCCATCTTTGGCATCCATCACTAGACAGACACAAGAAAACAGAGCTCTTGACAGTTGAGAAAGATGTTTCCTTCAACCAAGGGCAGGTTGAAGTCTCTGGGTAATGAATATAGGTGAGAAAAAAGATCTTGAACAAAGCTTATGCCTTGCTCGATTGTTTTAGACTTTTAGATGCGTGTTTTCACTTTTATTTGCTTGTAACCCTTTTTAACTTTATTCCTTTTACTTAGCATCACTTAAACTATGACCTATTGTTAATACATTTGTTTTATTTTTACTGTAAACCAACTCAGTGTTGTGTTTAAATGGAAGGGTGAAACGACTCCAGTTAAGTTAATAAGCTGTGATATGCTTTTGTGTCTTTAGAGGTACAAATGGGCCTTATTTCTCTGTGCTGTCCAGGAGAGGACTGGACATTACAGAGCACATGGTTTTGGAAAAATCTGGGACTGGGAGTGTGTTGGGGTCACCTTGCTGTTTGTAACCAAGGCTAGTGGAAACTGACATGAGGCTGCAGACAGGCTGCAGGGCTGTATAGTACACAGACACTCAGGGTATGACTTGCATGCTTGTAGGCTGGCCGTGAGCATCTCAGGTTGGGAGCTGCAGCACCAAAGCATTGTATGGAACCCCAGGTTATAGGGCATCAATGAAGCAATCTCTCATTCACTGGATTGCCCATGTCTCACCCCAAAGGCCATCACACATGGCTGGGACAGCCCAACACTGTACTGATCATCTAAATAAATAAATGGAGATATCCTATCTCCTAGAACCAGAAGGGACCTTGAAAGGTCATCAAGTCTAGCCCTCTGCCTTCACGAGCAGGACCAAGTACTGATTTTGCCCCAGATCCCTAAGTGGCCCCCTCAAGCATTGAACTCACAACCCTGGGTTTAGCAGGTCAATGCTCAAATCACTGAGCTATCCCTCCCCCTACCAAATACTGATTTTGCCCCAGATCCCTAAGTGGCCCCCTTAAGGATTGAATTCGCAACCCTGGATTTAGCAGGCCAATGCTCAAACCACTGAGCTATCCCTCCCCCCTACTACCACTCATAGCTATTGTAGCCTCGCATAAGTGAAAGCAGCCCTCTGATTATTCTAGCAGCATGCATAGAGCAGCAGGATCAGGATAAGTTGGTGTTGAACTTCTGGGAGGAATTCTATCTCAGGGAGGTTCCCAGTATGCACAGAGAAAGCGGCCACTGCTATACTGCTTCAGGGGGTGCAGCTGGAGGCCAGTGGAAGGCATAGCACAGCCACGTCCCCTTCATTACCTCTCCTTGTCCCTTTGTGTCTTGTACTATAGGGTGTATCCACATCAGGGAATTCAAGGACTACACCTATGCTTAATTACTGTGTAGGGGTACCAGGGAAGAGGTGGGCCAACCCTGGGGCATGTGTGGGTGGAATCTGGCTCTAAAGTACAGATACATGCTGTGTGAGAAAACAAACTGAAATGATTAAAATTTTACAACAGTTCTACAGTCAATGCGGTGAAGAAGTAATTCAATTTCTGGTAGTCTAACACACTAATCTATGCCATGTCAGTTTTTACGGTAATATATACAGCTTGGGCTAGAGAGCACAAATGTCTAAAATATCAGGAGTGTGACACAGACAGATGTAATCAGAATGTGAATGCATGAGCAGCCTGGATGGAACCAAAAGGACTGCAGGGCAAAACCAAGCATTTCTATCTCACCCAAATTGAGAATGTACTTATTAATATCTTTTAGAAGTTGACTATATTTCACGGAGACAACAATTAAGGTTGCACAGTTAAGCACTGAAGAGTCAGGATGTGCAAAAGTGAAGGAGGCTTTTACATCACACATTTGCATATTCTTATGCCTAGTGACGGAATGGAGGAAATACAGAAAGCCCTCCCATTGCAAATTCTGCGTGGTTTGGCCTTTTTGCACATCGAGTGGAATAATCCACAAGAGCCCTTGCTTCAGCTCCTGTAGATCTTGAAAAGGTGCAAAGGAGCTGAGGCAAAACCTCTGCAGGAACTTGAGAAATTCAGGAGGCAGAGAAAAGGCTCCTGAGGGCTTTGCTAGGAAAAAAGGGGCTAAAATGAATGTTCTTTGTACTTTGCACTCATGCATGTTACCCAGCCTCCCTTTGGCGCAATTCAAGCAATATGGCAGTCAGCTACATTGCAGGCTTAGGAGCCCTGCATAAACCAGGAAATAGTCACTATTACACTGTTTTACACAATCTCTGTGGTTTAGGTACTGTGATACCTGGGAGACTGTAAGGGGTTGTGGCACTGCCTGTTCTGTAATCAGGGCCAGTGCAAGGAAGTTTTGCGCCCTAGGCGAAACTTCCACCTTGCGCCCCCCCAGCCTCCAATGTGGCAGCTCCCCGCCCCCCTTTGCCCTGAGGTGCCCCCCCCGCGACAGCTAGCCCCCCCCCGGGAGCCATGCAGCAGCTCCCCACCCCAGCTCACCTCTGCTCCGCCTCCTCCTCGAGCACGCCGCCCCCGCTCTAATTCTCCTCCCCTCCCAGGCTTGCGGTGCCAAACAGCTGATTGGCGCCACAAGCCTGGGAGGCGGGAGAAGTGGAGTGGCCGCTGCACTGGGAGAGGGAGTCTGAGCTGCAGCTGTCAGCATGCCGCTGGCAGCCCAGCCCAGGAACACTGTAAAAAAAAAATGTGGGGCACCACTTTTTGGCGCCCCCAAATCTTGGAGCCCTAGGCAACTGCCTAGTTTGCCTTAATGGTAGCACCGGCCCTGCCTGTAATCCTGGGTGCTTCTGTGTTGTGCAGCTTTGGCTCAGAACCCTGACACCAGCAGCCTACTTTCAGCACAATAACCTTACCCTGGCTTCCACCAGGTCACATCAACAGCCCTTCCAGCCCTGATTCTCCCCAAAACAGTCTCCTCTGCAGTGCTCAACCTGGTCACTGTCGCACTCTCAAAACTTATCAAGTGTGCTGCTCCTTTGGGGCTTAGGGCCCCAGAATGCTTTAACCCTTCCCAGTCTTCTCCATACACCTGGGCCTTTCCCAGAGTTCAGATGGAGTGAATCTGGGGGTTTGGTTTGGGCCCATTTCTACAATATATAATACACATTTTTAAAAAGAAATTTAAAAAGACTTAGAAATATCTCTTAGTGTTGTATCTCCATTTAGTGAGGGCCAGATTCTGATACCTTTACTCATGGTTAATATTGCCTTACTCCATGAGTAGCCCCATTGACGTCAGTGCATCTTCTTGTGGCGTAATGTACTATTCAACATGCTGGCTCCCTCAGTGGGGCATCCAATTTAATGGGCCTAGTCTGATGTTAACACATACTTGTTTGATGTTCAGTCGCTCAGATATCACTGTGGTGAGTGTGTCGTAAATGGTTAATTTAAAAGGTAATTTAAAAAGAACCCTCTCTGTCAATGGTACTGTTTATATTAGTAAAGGCTGCAGGATCTGCCACTTATTTCCCATCTGCAGTCTCTGATGGTTAGAACTTCCTGGATCTATCAAGTGCCCTGTCACAGACCCCTGAAAATATGACAGTCATGTCATTGCTTCCACTTGTATCAATATTTGGAGTCTGATTTAAAACCCACTGAGATCAGTGGAAGGACAGCCAGTGACTTTACAGGACTTTGGATCAGGCACATAACTTTTCATTGGTATTTGACAACTCAATTTTATATGGCGAGAACCAGACTTTTGTAACGACAATTCCAGCAATTAGCCTTTACTTGTTAAAGTCTGGACTTTGGACAGTGCTTCCATGTGAAGTGCTAAATAAGTGGGAGGTTAGTTCTGTATTGTAGAACACCACTTCTCCCTTTACTGTCATGAGAACTATCCTTCCTCCCATTTATTTTAATGCATTTGAATGGATAACACTGCACACAGTATATGATGTCACCAGCCAGCTGTCCGGGGGCCACTTGCAACTGGTCCTCAGACCAGTTTGAGAACCTCTGCCTTAAACTGCTAAGAGTTTGAAGATTTTTATATAGCTTAAGTAGTGGGGACCTGTGCATTTCAAGCAGGAGGATCTAAACTCTATCTCCAGCCACCATGATGCTACAATTAGAATAGAGTGTAGCACAGGGGTCGGCAACCTCTGGCACGCGGCTCTTCGGGGTAAGCACCCTGGCGGGCCGGGCCAGTTTGTTTACCTGCCGCGTCGTCAGGTTTGGCCTATCGCAGCTCCCACTGACCGCGGTTTGCAGCTCCAGGCCAATGGGGGTGGTGGGAAGCCATGGCCAGCACATCCCTCGCCTGCGCTGCTTCCTGCAGCCCCCATTGGCCTGGGACAGTGAACCGTGGCCAGTGGGAGCCGCGATCGGCCGAATCTGCGGATGTGGCAGGTAAACAAACTGGCCAGGCCAGCCAGAGTGCTTACCCTGGCGAGCCGCATGCCAGAGGTTGCCGACCCCTGGTGTAGCATAATGACAACCCTAAATTCCTAAATGGCCATGGCTTTTCTGAACAGTTATATACTCATGTAGTTGCTTTTACCATTATTGCTGTGAATAACTAGTGTGTAGAGTGACTTACAATATAGAATACAGGAGTGAAGTGTCCTTTGTGAAATACTGTATTCTTATTCCATATGCACATTATTTTCACCCCCTCTTTAGGGATGAACTAAATCGCCAACTGTTAGCTGATCAATTAGTTTATGTTTGTACAGCGCTCCACAGACGTAAAGCACTTTATAAATGCTAAGTATTGTTAACAAAGGATTTGGATGTTTGCAGTCTATGGTGCAGTCTGTATTGTATAATGCAGATTCATTGACTAGCAATGAGATGAATTGGGATGGGAAAATCTGGGCCTGCTGCGAATGTGAGAGTGTTGGAAGTTCTCAGGTCAGGCAGGTATTTTTATAGTCACAGCATTACTTGCTCAGCGTTTGTCCCTTTGTCTTACACAAGTATTAAACTACACAACTCCTGATTAACTGATCAGTCCAGGTTTTTAACCATGCTAATCATAGTCCTGCTTCATCCACAATGTAGAAAGGCAGGGCTGGCCTAGTGTTTAAGGTACTCTGTTAAGATACAGGAGATCAGCAGTCAGTGTCTAGCTCTGCCACAGATTGCCTGTGTGATCTTGGGCAAGTCACTTACTGTTTGACCACTGTTGGAACACAGGATACTGGGTTAGATGGACCATTGGTGTGACCCAGTATGGCCATTCTTTTGTTCTAGTTCCTTACAAATTAACACAGAGAGGATTTCATTTTCTTTCTCCATCCTCTAATGGACATTTTTTATGGACTGCAGTTCTGCCGCTTACCAATAATAAATACATAGCACACCACATTCTTGAGTCTTAGGGAGTATAGCATTTTCATTGTGACAACATGCATTCCATAAACATTGTGTCTTTTTGACACCATAACTCAAAGCCACATTGTGGCTGGGCACATACATCACAATGTGGCTGTGACTACATTTCTGACAAGTTCTTGAAGTCTGGCTACATTTGTACAGGGGTATGGAAGGTTGGAGAAAGACCCTTGTGAACTTCCCCTTTTCTGTCCCAATCCCTCCCTCCTCTCTCACCCCTCTCCCACCACTACACACATATATCCCAGCTATATATATATACAGGTCTGTCAGAATCTGACCTTAGTGAGGACTTTGCCTTCTGATTGAACTATAATGGTAGAGATGAAGCTTTTCTTTGAAACCCCATTAAAATAATACAGAGAGGTTGAAAATCAATTTCATTTTTTACCTTCTCATGTCTCCTTCACCAAATTTCCCTCCATTTTCCTAGTGGCAGGAAGCAAGTTTGGGTTTCTCGTTTGAAGCCTGGGACTGGGATCCAGAGATGTGGGTATTATTCCCAACTGTGTCACTTACTTGTTGTGTGATCTTGGATTTGTCATTTAGGGCCAAATCTGTCAGTGGAAATTAAGGCTCCACTAGTTATTACTCCCACATATGAGGCAGTCTTATGAAAGAGTTTTTTAGAAATTACTAAAAATGATAATCTTTCTACGGTTCTTTAACTAACCTATAGAGTTTATTGTTAAAAAAAAAAACCTATACAATTCTATGGGATGGTTTGAGAAAAATCCTATAGGAAAGACTTCTTTCTTTATTACATTTTGTAGGGTTTTAAGAGACAGTCCTGTACAACGCTATTTCATTTTTGTAGAACCCTATTAGCTTAATTCCTCTTAGATTTTATGGGGACTTTTCTATAAGGACAGCCTGACTAGTCCTAAGGATGGTGTGGAAAGGGACACAGAGCAAAGTGGTTTTGCAGCAGCTCAAGGGATGGTGACAGGAGCAGGGAACTCTGTGCAATCAGCTCCCCGGGCATGTAGCCATTCCTCTGGCATCCTCGCCTTCCTTCCTTCTTGAAAAGGCCACTGCAGCCCTGTTGCTGTAGTAACCTCCACTGCTGCAGAGGACAGAGAAAGGACCTGGGATGAAAATGGACAGAATCGTCTCTTGTGGGTAGATGGAGAGCTTAAGAGAGTTCTGAGAGATGATACCATCCCTGCCCCATCTCCCCCAGTCATGTTATTGCCCTGGGATATGGGAGGGTTTTGGCCACCCTGCATTCTTCCTCTCTGTCTGACAGTGACAACACTATTTTGGATTCAGAGAAGCAGCTGTGTTAGTCTGTATCCGCAAAAAGAACCGAAGAAGTGGGCTGTAGTCCACGAAAGCTTATGCTCTAATAAATTTGTTAGTCTCTAAGGTGCCACAAGTACTCCTGTTCTTTTCACTATTTTGGAGCCACCCCTGTGCTCTGGCTCCCATATATATATATATATATATATCTCATTGGGGGACGAGGTTTTGGACTCTGTCTACACAGGAGCAGGGCCCAGGTACATGATCATTGCTGAAGGGCTCTGCCCTTAGAATTTCATGTTTCCTCTTCAACCACAGAGCTCCACCGGACAATGAAGGTCCTGAAGGCTCTGCTGTGAAGGAGACTTGTGCCTCAGCTCACTCTTCTGAAAAATGGAGATGACACTTCCTGCACTCCTAGCAGAGTTTTGAAGCTGAACATTTGTGGAATGTTTTGACATCTTTGGATAACAATTACTGTTTTATAGTACATCTGAAATATTGTTATTACCTACCTCTGCTACTGACTTGCTGCATGACCTTGGTCAAGTCACTACGGGCCAGATTGTGGTACACTTACATCTTGCACCACAAGTACTTCTCATTTACTTTCCTGGAACTACTCCTGGTGTAAAGTACTATTCAACATCAATAAAGGTATCAGAATCTGGCATGATCTTTCCCAGCCAAACATGGATACAAAAAATAATTACCAATCTCCTTCAGGATGGGAGTTAAGACTAATGTCAGTAAAACTTCTTGGATAAAAGATGCTACATAAATATAAAATCCCTATATGCTCTTCCCCCTTTCCTTACCCTCTGTCTGCATTTCTGTATGTCCTTAGGCTATGAGTAACTCAGGACAGGGAATGTGTGGGAAGTCCCTGACACATTGTGGGCACCACCTTGAACACACCATAAGTAACACAATAGTGGTAACAATATCATTAGGATTATTGGAGTGTGGAGCAGAGAGAAAGAGAGAGATTATTTTCTTGAAAATCCTGTTTAGCTCTGATTGGTTTGGGGATCTGTTTCTTTCTGATTTTGAAAAAGAAGAAAGATTTACATTGTCTGGCTCTCTAGCTCAGATATCTGTACTAGAACTGCAGAGGATACAAGCAGCTATTTTTATCTTAGAATTGATCCAGCTGCAGTAGCCATGCTGTGGTACACTGACTTCATCGCTTCCAACAGCCCCACCCCTCTTTTGCTTGCTTACACACTTCAGCCTTTTTGTTGTTGGTGTTGTCAGTTATATCTATTTCCCGCCTCAACCAGCTCCCTTTAACTCCTTAGGCATCTCATCTGAGTTCCATCCTCCATAATGTCACCTGCTGAATGCTGATAGTGACAGGAGCAGATACCACTGCAGGCACTGACATCCCTCTGTGTCAGACAGAATCTACTAATCAGGGCACACAGCTCAGAGCAGTGCAGCCATCTAATTGTTCATCCTTCAATTTTTCCTGCCCCAGGGAGAAAATGCTCCAAAGAACAGCCCCATGAGTTGAAGCCTTCAAGACCTGGAAACTTGCCATAATGTCCAACCCGACTAGTGGTCCACGCTGTAAGACAGGTTTGAAAAATGTAGGTTCTATATGTCTGAGATGTTAATCTTTCTTTTACTGTTATTTTGTAATTATCATAAACTGAAATGGCTGTCATTAAACATAATAATAATACAGGGAAATAATACTTTGCACTTATATAATGTTCTCTATTCATTGATCTCAAATCCCTTTACAAAGCTAGGTAAGTATTAATATCCCCATTTTACAAATGGGATACATGAAGAATAAGAAGATTGAATGTTTGAGTCTAATCCCCTAGCTCTGGTTTAGCAGCACCTTACAACACCCAGTGAAACAAACAAAAAACAAACAAACAGTAAACAGGATGACCTGTTTAATTACAATTAATTAAAAGCCCATCACCACAACATTGATCCAAGGCAAAATAATGGAATGACCATTATGGGACTCAATTAATGAAGTAAAGAAAGTTCATATAGTTAATTAACATAGATCTGGTCAAACTAACTTGATTTTTTATGAGATTACAAGGTTGGTTGATAAAGGTAAATAGTGTTGGTGTATTTTGCTTAGACTTCTATAAGGCATTTGACTTGGTACCATGTCATTTTGATTTAAAAAAAAAAATGAGTGATAGAAAATCACTATGACACACATTAAAAGGATTAAAAACTGGCTAACTGATAGGTCTCAAAATTTAATTATAAAATGGGAAATCATCACTGAGCAAATGTGTTATTAGTGGCATCTCGACAGGGATCAGTTCTTTGCCCTACACTATTTAACATTTTCATTAATGACCTGGAAGAAAACAGAATCATTACTTATAAAGTTTGCAGAGAAGACACAGATTGAGGGAGTGTTAAGTAATGAATAGGACAGGTCACTGATACAGTGACCAAGAATGCTTGGTAAATTTGGTGCAAGCACAAAACCTAATTTCCTTCTTTGACAGGATAACTGGCCTAGTGGATAAAGGGGAAACTTTAGATGTGTTTTAGCTTGACCTTTTTTTATAGTAAATCTTTTGACATGATGCCACATGACATTCTCACAAGCAAACCAGGGAAATGTGGTGTAGATGAAACTACTATAAAGTGGGTGCCAACTGATTAAAAAACTGTACTCAGTGAGTACTTATTAATGGTTTGCTGTCAAACTGGTAGGATATATCTAGTAGGGTCATTCAGGAGTCTGTCCTAGATCCAGTACACTTCAATATTTTCATTAATGACTTGGATAATGGAGTGGAGAGTATGCTTATAAAATTTGCCAGTGACACCAAGCTGGGAGGGGTTGTAAGCACTTTGGAGGACAGGATTAGAATTCAAAGTAACTTGATAATTTGTAGAATTGGTCTGAAATAAAAAAGATGACATACAATAAAGGTAAGTGCAAAGTACTACACTTAGGAAGCAAAATCAAATGCACAAATACAAAATGGAGAATAACTGGGTAGGCAGTAGTACTACTGAAAAGAATCTGGCAGCTATAGTGGATCACAACTGAATACGAGTCAACAATGTGGTACAGTTGTGAAAAGGGCTAATATTCTGGGTGTATTAACAGGAGTGTCGTATCTAAGACTCGGGAAGTAATTGTTCTACTTTTTTCAGCACTGGTGAGGCTTCAGCTGGGATACTATGCCCACTGTTGGGCACCACACTTTAAGAAAGATGTGGACAAATGGGAGAGGGTCCAGAGGAGAGCAACAAAAATGATAGAAAGGTTTAGAAAAGCTGACCTTGGAGGAAAGGTTAAAAACCTGGGCATGTTTAGTTTTGAGAAAAGAAACCTATGAGGGAACCTGATAAGTCTTCAAATATGTTAAGGGCTGATGTAAAGAAGACTGCGATGGGTTGTTCTCCATGTCCACTCAAGATAGGGCAAAAAGTAACTGGTCTAATTTGCAGCAAGGGAGATTTAGGTTAGATATTAGAAGAACCTTTCTAACTACAAGGGTAGTTAAGATCTGGAATTGGCTTCCAAAGGAAGTTATGGAAACCCTGTCACTGGAGATTTTTAAGAACAGGTTAGACAAACACTTGTCAGAGATGGTCTATGTAGCCCTGCCTCAGCATGGAGGGGTTGGACTAGATGACCTCTTAAAGTTTCTTCCAAGCCTAAATTTGTATGATTCTATGAATATGCATTTTAATACAACCAAGTGTAAATGTATACATCTAGGAAAAAAAGAATGTTGGCCATCCTTACAGAATGGGGGACTATCTTGAGAAGCAAAAAAAAAAAAAAAAAAAAAGACATAGGTGGATAACCAGCTGAACATTAGCTCCTAGTGTGACAGTGTAGGAGACAGAGTTAATGCAATCATTGGATATATAAACAGGGGAATATCAAGTAGGAATAGAGAGGTTATTTTACCTCTATATTTGGCAATGGTGTGACCACTGATGACATACTGCGTTCAGTTCTGGCATCCACAATTCAAGAAGGATGTTCACAAATTAGAGAGGTTTAAAGGAGTGCCACATGCAAGAATAAAGCCATGGTTACCAAAGTGGGGTCCCTGGACTCTTGGGGGTCCACCATGGGTTATGCGGAGTTCTGTTCCTTGAAGGCATTCTACAGTGGACCCGTAACACACCAGAACAGTGTTCTGACACTTTTGCTACATAGAAGACACTATTTTGTTTTCAAAATGGCATCCTTTGCACAGTGTAGCACCTCACACGCCATGATCACGCTGACAGGGACATTCCCATGCTGGCAGGGGCATTCTGATACATAGGCATGGGAAGTAAGGGCTGCAGCACCCCCAGGTTTTATGCGGGGTCTGGGCTGCCCACTGTGTACGCGAGGTCCCAGCTGCTGGCCCTGCTCTGGGCTGCAGGTGTGGTCCCAGCTGCCGGCCATACTCCCGGCCACACACGTGGGGTCCTGCATCCTGGCTTCTGGCCCCATGCCTGGAGGTCCCAGCAGCTGGCCCCGCTCCCAGCCCCACACGCAGGATTCCCAGCTGCTGGTCCTGCACGCGGGGCTCTGCTACTGACCCGCGCCTGCTCCCAGCCATGACCCCAGCCTCGGCCCCCTTATCCCTGACTGTGTCTCCCCCTCCTGGGGACACGGTCCTGCTCCTGGCCTCAGCTGGAGGAGGTGGGGCAGGAGTTAAAAAGTTTTGGGATAGTTTTGCTGGTTATCAGCACCCCCACTATAAAAAGCATTCCAGTGCCACTGTTCTGATAGCACCGATACTTGCTCATTCAGGATTACACCACAAACATAATTTTAGTTAAAGTGAAAATAAGAGTGAGGTGATGCCTTGTAATAATTGCCAACTGTTTACTTTTGGTTCCTTTGCAAGTTTTATTTTAATTACAATATATTTTTAAATAATGAACTAAACTAATAGAATAAATAATAGTAACATAAAACTTATGTATAAAAAATGACAGGGGTCCAGGAAATTTAGTCAAATGCCAAAGGGGTCCTTGGTGGAAAAAAGTTCAGGAACCACTGGATTAAAGGGCTGGAAATCATGCCTTACACTGAGGTCCTTGAGTCTCCCACAGTATTTGGCTTAAACAAAGAGAAAGTTAAGGGGTGACTTCTTCTGTCTATAAAGCCTGGGGATCAAAATTTTGATTATAAAGATTGTGTAATCTAGCTAACAAAGGTATAACAATATCCAGTGCCTAGAAGTTGAAGCTAGATAAATTCACACTGGAAATAAGGTACACATTTTTAATAGTGAAGTAATGTAACCATTAGAATGACATACCATGGGTCATGGTGGATTCTCCATCTCTGGCAATTCTGAAATCAAGACTGGATGTTTTTCTAAAAGATAAAGTTTTTCCACCGCTATTGGACTTGAAACAGAAATTAATTAAGGGAATATCCACAGCCTGTTTTATGTTGGAGGTCAGACTAGATGATCACAATGGTCCCTTTTGGCTTTAAAATCTATGAGTTACAATGGGACTTCTGATTGAGTAACAATTAATGAACAAAATCTGTTCCTGAGTCATATAATGGAACAGACAGGAATAGAACCCAGGTATTCTGACTCTCAGTCTATCCTTAGACCATTAAATCACAGCTTCCCCCATAAATGACAGTATTTCCTTAACTGGGGACCCAATCCAACTCCATATACGTTGACAGGAATCTTTCTATTGACTTCATTGGGAACTGAGCTGAGTGTTGAAGCAGCAAAAAGGTTTCCACCATATCTCTTCTTGTTAATAAATGTTTTGTCTTTTTATTACACTTAGATTTTCAAATACCTGTCTCTCTGAGCCTATTAAAGACTGTACTTGAGCTATGTATAAAAAATAATAACCTCATAAAGCAAACACAAGATGAAGCAGCAGTAAAGAGTGGAGTAAAGAATCACAAAAACGAATGCTATAAAAAAGTTTAAACTAATCCCCTGAGCAGGAAAAGGTTCAATTTTTCAAAAGTATGTCTGACAATGCTTGCAGTTTTCAGTCCCTGCATGGCAGTCACTTTGCCAACAAACAATAAAGCCACAGTTTAAAACTGCATTCATCTTCTGCAAAAGGCAGCAGAGAACTTTGAATGTATTTTTAACCCAACATTCTTTTTCCTGTAGCATCAACTACTCTAGGGGGAAAAAGTTGTTGTCATTAGCTTTGTATTAATGGGACATGGCCAATCACCCTCATACCTTACATGTTTCCTATTCCCTTTTCTTCTGATCTGTCTCGCTGTATGTCTTTTTGGTCTTCTTTAGATTGCCTCTTTGGGGCAGGAACTATGCCTGTTTTTGTGTGTAAATACAGAGCTATGGCACGTTGCATCTCCATCTCACATTGTGGGATGAACACATAATAAATATTTCTAATTATAGCTGAATGTTAGACTATGGAATAAAGTTTTTAAATAGAGATTTGGCAGTAATGTGGGAAATCTTCAGACGTGGTCCCCAATCCTGCAATGAGTTTAACATAGGTGGACCCCAGCATCAAGCCCCATTACAATCAAGGTCATCCACACATGCACAGGTGTCCACCCATATTGAGTTCATTACAGGCTTGAGGTCTCAGACTCATTCATGGTTGAAACAAGCCAGTTAAGGTTAAAAGGTCTATCTATTTAAGGTACCTATGATTCCTGTTATCATAGTAACTGAGAATCACACAATCTTTAATGTATTTATCCTAACAACGTCCCTGATTGTTAGGTAGGTTTCCTACCTCTTATTTTTTTTCCTTACAAAATTCAATCTCTGAATTTAAAAAAAATAGTCTGAAAATAAAGGAGCTCATCTGACCTTTCAGTAATTACGTTTTCAGTATTTTCTCTCTGTTATTCAGTCTACTCTCCAGCATTTTCAACAGTTCCTTAATCTGAAGCACAAAGTACAGGCCACCTTGCCTGGGGCAGGAGAAATCCTGCTTCACTGAGTTGAATATTAGGCTCACATAAGAAAACAACCAAGGTGATTCATCACAGCTCAAGATTTCTGCTTTTCTTACATCTCCTGGAGGGGATGCATAGGCAGGACAGCATTACTTGGTCCTTAATGACAAAGCTCTCTAGGGGGTGAAAGGTCCTCTTTACGGCAAAGAGAATTGTTCAGTGAGCTCTTGAATTTCACAGAATGTATCTGGAAAAGAAACAACAACAATCTCTGTTCCTGAGTAATTGTTTCCCATGAATCTTCAAGCCTGTTTTCCTCAATGCGTCACTCTTTTTGCTTCATGCATGCACCCAGGGATATGTAAGATGACAGATTCGGTAGAAAAAACAAGAGCAGTCTGAGTATCTGCATCATATTAGACAATTGTTGCTTAACAAAGATATAGCTCTACACAGTGAGCATGTATGATGCTCTAGAAAAAGAGACCTGCTAAATTTTCGGCAATGACTCATGGTTTTCGGTGCCACAAATTTTGAGTTTCCAAGTTGAGAAAAATGCTAAAGGGGCCTAACTTTCAGAGGGTAGGTGCCCAGCCCTTCCTGAAAATGAAATACCTTAAAGATGTCTCATTGAGCAGCCACACACTGAGACACCCCAAATCACTAGCCCTTTAGAAATTTAAGGCTTGTTCTTAAGAATTTACAATGTAAATTAGACAAATGATGGCAACAAGCAAAGATTAAGGATGGGAGGGATGAAGACAAAAGCAACTAAAGATAATGCAATTTGTATCATACTGGCTATTAAATTATACATAGACATGCACAGGCGTGATAATTTGTGGAAACTGCGGGGGGAGGGAGGGGATGGAGATCTGCAGGTTATTTTACTCAAAAGAAAGCTCTACCTTTTGTATGCCTAGCTATCTCATTGTTTGTATGCTTTGCAGTTCGTTACTTTAAAGGTGACCTGCAAAAGAGAGAGAGAGAGAGCTGAACTGGTGTCATTTCATGCTCCTTTTCAATGCATAAGGAAGAGCTGAAAGGTTAAAGTATTTTGCTTGTTTTTCATAATAGCAGTATTAAGACTTGTCTACATTGTTTTTGCCAGAGGACTCTGTTGGTGACTGAAAATCTAGTGGGATTCTGTCATCATAAGAAACTGAAACCTGAGCAATTGAGAAAGAAGGGGTTATTTTAATCAGGCTCATGAAAACTTTTTGATTTGTGGTGTTGTTTTTTTTTGCTAATAATTTCACTCAAATGTCTAACAAACACTTCGGAAGAGGGATCTCAAACATTTCCTGGTGAGGCCACATCTGGAGTATTGTGTCCAGTTTTGGTCTCCCCACTACAGAAGGGATGTAGACAAATTGGAGAGAGTCCAGCGGAGGGCAATGAAAATGATCAGGGGGCTGGGGCACATGACTTATGAGGAGAGGCTGAGGGAATTTGCCCTGTTTAGTCTGCAGAAGAGAAGAGTGAGGGGGCATTTGATAGCACCCTTCAACTACCTGAAGGAGGGTTCCAAAGAGGATGGAGCTCGGCTGTTCTCAGGGGTGGCAGATGACAGAACAAGTAGCAATGGTCTCAAGTTGCAGTGGGGGAGGTCTAGGTTGGATATTAGGAAACACTATTTCACTAGGAGGTGGTGAAGCACTGGAATAGGTTACCTAGGGAGGTAGTGGAATCTCCATGCTTAGAGGTTTTTAAGGCCCGACTTGACAAAGCCCTGGCTGGGGTGATTTAGTTGGTGTTGTTCCTGCTTCTAGCAGGCAGTTGGGCTAGATGACCTCCTGAGGTCTCTTCCAATCCTAATCTTCTATGATTCTATGATTTCCACTTTTTCCTCTGAGGTCTTTCATACAAAATTGTGAAGTGAAGACTTGAAAAATATCTGAATAATCTAAAGTTAAAAAGGAACTGAAAATCAATCTTTATAAAGAAGCAAAGAAAGGCATAAACAATTTTATTTCCTTTGGTTGTTACTTTTGACACAAAATACCATGCCACATGATATTTGGTAGGCTATGATAGACAGCGAAAAACGCCCACCAGGCATATAATAGAGGGGGGCCTTTACTAACAATTACACTAAACTCCAGACGGCTAACATATTATAGCTAAAGTTGTTCACATCTCAGCCAGTTTTGTGAGCCAGTTTTATTTTGGTTTCACTTTCTGGAGGTTCATTGTGTTCATTCTTTGTCTGCTTCCACATCCAAACAAATCTGAACCAAACAACAAATCCCTGCATTTTGCCTGAAACTTGGCCTAGATTGACCCAGTAGCAAACCAGAACTATGTTTCGGGCTTGCAGCAAAGCCCCAAAGGAGAGAGGAGTGTTGTCTGATTGGGGTTTTCATTAAGACTCTTTCACACAGTTCTAGTTATCCCTCTTCCTAGGTGCACATTCTGGGTAAGAAATCGTGGGCCTACAGCATCAATGGATGAATGTCTGAATCTTTCTAATATTAAATGTTTATAGAGTAAATTAAAGACTTCCGGATAAAATGTACCTCCTTATTTTTATAGCTCTGCTTTTAGCTTTTAAGAATAGAAACAACTGGCGGCGGGGGGGGGGGGGAACTCTGCTATATGCTGATAGGAGGGTGAAAATCATCTAAATTGAAATGATGACCATTTTTGTAACACAAAAAGATGTTGACTGTGGGCCTGATCTAAAGCCCATTTAAAATAATGGCAGTCTTTCCACTGGCTTTAATGCGCTTTAGATCAGGTCCAAAGTAACCTAGTAACATTTTTTATTGGTTAGGTATTTATATGGCCCTCATCACTGTGGTATCTAAGAATCTCCATCATTGTAATATATTTGTTCTCTTAATACCCCGGGAGATAGGGAAATGCTATTATCCCCCCTTTACAGATGGGGAACTAAAGCAAGAAAGGGTCAGTGATATATCTAACCTCATACAAGTCTGTACTAGATCAGGGAATTAAACCCATGTCTCCAGCTAGTATCCTATCCACTGGAGCATCCTTCTTGCAAGTCAGAGCACTGCTCTGATTCTGCAAATGCCTGCATGACTCTGTCTTTGGGAGTAGTTTTATAAATGCTTGTATACAAATGCCAGAAGTCTAAATACTAGGGTGAACTTCAGTGCCTGATATTAAAAGAGGATATTGATATAATAGGCATGACAGAAACTTGGTGGAACGATGATAATCCATTAGACACGATAATACCAGGCTACAAAATATATAAGAATGACAGAATAGGTCATGCAAGTTGGGGAGCAGCACTATATATGAAAGTAAGCATAGAGTCAAATATACTAAAAATCTTAAATAAATTAAACTGTACCATAGAATCTTTATGGATAGAAATTCCATGCTTGAATAATAAGAATATAGCAGTAGGGGTATACTACCAACCACTTGACTAGGATGGTGATGGTGATTGTAAAATGCTCCGGGATATTAGAGAGGGTAGAAAAATAGAAAACAATGGGGGATTTCAACTGTCCCCATATTGACTGGATACATGTCACCTAAGGATGAGATTTGGCAATACAATTCCTAGAAACCATAAATGACTGTTTCTTGGAACAGCTAGTCCTGGAACTCACAAGGAGAGACGCAATTCTTGATTTAGTCCTAAGTGGAGCACAGGATCCGGTTTGATAATAGTGATCATAATATAATTAATAAATATATTAAAAATATTTTTATATTAATAAATATATTGAATAATAAAATGTACCATCCTTGTGAGGGTTGGGGAGGAGGGAAACACCAAAGAAGCCCACCAGAGTAGCATTTAACTTCAGATAGAGGAACTTCACAAGAATGAGGAAGCCAGTAAAATGGAAATTAAAAAGTATGGTCACAAAAGTGAAAAAACCTGCATGGAAACCTTTTTAGAACACCATAATAGAGACTCAAATAACATGTATATTACAAATTAAAAAAAACATAATGAGAGGACCAAGAAAGTGCCATTATGGCTATTCAACAAAGTAAAAAAAGCATCCTTTAAAAATTGGAAGTTAAATCCTACTGATGAATATAGAAAGGAGCATAAAATCTGTCAGGTCAAGAGTAAAAGTATAATTAGGCAGACCAAAAAAGAATTGGAAGAACAATTAGTCAAAGACTCAAAATTAACAATAAAAAATTTGCTAAGTACAGCTGAAGCAGGATGCCTGACAAACAATCATTGTAGCCACTGGACGATTCAGGTGCTAAAGGAGCACTCAAAAAAGATAAGGCCATTGCAGAGAAACTAAATTAATTCTTTGCGTCGGTCTTCGCTGCGGAGGATGTGAAGGAGATTGCCACACCTGAACCATTCTTTTTAGGTGACAGATCTGAGGTTGAGGTGTCAGTATAGGAGGTTTTGGAACATATTGATAAATTAAACAGTTATAAGTCACCATTTAAACCTGTTTCTGTACCAGATGACAGAAGATAGCTAATGCCCAAATGCCGCTTTTATTTAAAAGGCTCCAGAGGCAATCCTGGCAATTATAAGCTGGTAAGTCTAACTTCATACAAGGCAAATTGGTTGACTCTATAGTAAAGATTGTAATTATCAGACATATAGATGAACATGATTTGTTGGGGAAGAGTCAACGTAGCTTTTATAGAGGGAGATCATGCATCACCAATCTAATAGAATTTTTTGAGGGTATCAACAAACATGTGGACAAGGATGATCCAGTGGATGTAGTGTACTTGGACTTTCAGAAAGCCTTTGATAAGACTCTGAAGTAAAGTAAGCAGTCATGGATAAAAGGGAAGGTCCTGTCATGGATCAGCAACTAGTTAAAAGACAGAAAACAAAGGGTAGGAATAAATTTTCAGAATGGGGAGAGGCAAGTAATGGTGTCCCCCAGGCATCTGTACTAAGATTAGTGCTGTTCAATATATTCATAAATAATCTGGGAAAAGAGGTAAACAGTGAGGTGGGAAAATTTGCAGAAGATAGTTAAGTCCAAAGCAGACTGTGAAGAGTTACAAAGCGATCTCACAAAACTGGGTGACTGGGCAACAAAATGACTGATGAAATTCAATGTTAATAAATGCAAAGCTGATAAATGCACATTGGAAAACATAATCCCAACTATACATATAAAATGATGGGGTCTAAATTAGCTGTTACCATTCAGGAAAGAGATCTTGGAGTCATTGTGGATCGTTCTCTGAAAACATCCACTCAGTGTGCAGTGGTAGTCAAAAAAACTAACAGAATGTTAGGAACCACTAGGAAAGGGGGTAGATAATATGATAGAAAATATTGTAATCCCCCAATATAAACACAACTTGAATACTGCATGCCATTCTGGTCATCCCACCTCAAAAAAGATATATTAGAATTAGAAAAGGTAGAGAGAATGGCAACAGAAATGATTAAGTGTATGGAACAGCTTCCATATGAGAAGAGATTAAAAAAACTGGGACTTTTCAGCTTGGAAAACAAACAACTAAGAGGGGAAATAGAAGTCTATAAAATCATGACTGGTGTGGCGAAAGTAAATAAGGAAGTGTTATTTACTACTTCTCATAACACAAGAACCAGGGGATCACCCAATGAAATTAATAGGCAGCAGGTTTAAAACAAACAAATGGAAGTATTTCTCCACACAACTCACAGTCAACCTGCGGAACTCATTGCCAGGGGATGTTGTGAAGGCCAAAACTATAACGGGGTTAAAAACAGAACTAGATAAGTTCATGAAAGATAGGCTCTTCAGTTGCTATTAGCCAAGATGGTGAGGGATGCAACACCATGGTCTGAGTGTCCCTAGTTGCTGCCAGAAGCAGGGAGTGGATGACAGGGGATGGATCACTCAATGATTGCCTGTTCTGTTCATTCCCTCTGAAACACCTGGCATTCCCCTCTGTTGGAGCACAGGATACTGGGGCAGATGGGCCATTGGTCTGACCCAGTATGGCTTTTCTTATGTGACCAAAAGCATCCCTGTATTCTCACCCTACACACTGTTGTAATAATCTATTTACAGAGAATGCCTTGTGATATATCATTTGAAAACTAATAACTTGATGGTTAATAATATCATGCTGAAATGTAAGTAGCAATATTATATGTAAAGTTATGAATTTCCCCTATATGATTTTATTAGCTCTGACTAGGCAAAGTTGTTAAACATATCTGTCCTAAACATAGGAATATGTGTTTACCTCAATTTACATATAAGTAGTAAATATGGTCCTTGAGACAGCAAGAGGAAGACAAGGCAAATCTGTATTTCAGCATACACAGTGGAGAAGAAAGAATATGGAGGCATCTTCATCCCCAGACTCCATCTTGTCTCCTTTACTGTTTGAATAAACTTTGCTTTGAGAGGTAATCCTCAGAAGAACCTACAAAGCGGGACTGGACTATAAAAGTGAGGGGCAAAGATACCCTGGGAATAGTCTCTCTTTCTCCTCAGAAGATAAAAGAACCAGCCTTTTGACTTGGGGAGGGATTCTGACATGAAAATTTGGTTAGCAATGTTGCTGGGAAGATGTGTTAAGGATTTTACCTGGAACCAAATCTAGTTTGTTATGCTTTGTTATACTTTAATTCCCTATATTTGTGCTCACATTAAAACTATCTCTTTGTAGTTAAATAAAGTTGTTTTATTTTTAATATAAACTAATCCAGTGTTGAACTGTTTGGGTAACTCCAGTTAGAGTAGCAAACTGTTGCATATTGACTCCTTCCAGGGGCAATGGACCTCTAATATCTGAACTGCCCAGGAGAGGGCTGGACAGTGCACAACACAAGTTCTGGGAAAAATTCAGGACTGGGAGTGTATTGGGGTCACCAAGAAGTAACCAAGGCTGGTGGAAACCAGGATGTGACTAGAATGTTGCTGATAGGCTGCTGGGGTCAGAGCTGGTAGGTCAAGGCTGTAGCTATACACAGACACTCGGGGTGTGACCTGCATGCTGTTAGGCTGTTTGTGAGCAGCCCAGCGTGGGAGCTACAACAGCAAAGCATTGTGAGGCACCTAGATAGGGGCACAATCTCTCACTGTTCTGGATTGCATGCGGGAATGTGACAGGATTATAAAACATTGACTTTTACGGGATTACTTCCATTAGTAAACAATTTAAATGTGTAGACATTTGCAGGATCAGTCCCCAAACTGTCCAAGTAATGACCCATTTGGGATTCTTTACCCGGCAGACAGATATGATGTGCTTTTGTCAGGTTTTATCGCATCACCTTCAAACAGGTTAGTATTGCTATTTGTTTTGTCCCTCTGCTTATCGTTTATAATTATCTCTTGTTTGTTGTTTTTCCCAATAGTATTTCCCTTTCTCTACTTTTCTCCAATTTCGTTTATACAAATAAAATTATTCTCTCTTTCATAAACACACGCATGTCCCCTGACCATAATACATCCTGACACACATATCAGACTGCTTTTCTTCTAATCACACTGTTCTGTATACACAAAAATCCCAGGAGATTTTGCCAGCTTTTTTTAGAAGATACCGTTTTAGTCTAGCATGGACATAATATTGCTTGAAGCTCTAGGACTGAAAATCATGAGTAACTCATGCAGAGTTTGAGAGCTTTACCTTTGCTACATATATAATTCCAAATCTGACCGGGAACCTTGGATAGAACATGAAGGATATCACCTTGGAATTTTGGGGGCAGAAGGAGGTAGAATCTGGGCACGAGAAGGGGCTGAGGGGAGGGGGAACTGTCAGGAAGATGGCTATGATCCCCTGATTGTGTGAGCTGACCCTTGCATGAGTTAAAGAAAGCTATGGGCTGCTCTAAGTTACGCCAGAAGGGTATGGCCCCCTAAGGCACCAAATGCCAGTTGAGAAATGGCAGAAGGTAGTACAGGTACCATCTTTTATGGAACAGCCCTGTGGAATTTACAACAAATTCCCACAGGGTTTTTTTTTGAATCATCCAGTTCCAGGTTATCATTCTCATTATAAGTCACTAGTATAATTTCTATAGAACTCTGAAACTTTTCTATAGAACCCTAATGCTTTTTCTCCCTATTAAGTTCAATAGTTCTTTTCCATAAGGAAACAGGGGCTAGCAGCAGTTTGGCCCCAAATAATCACGCAGAATCAGGAGAGGAATAAAAGGAGGCCCCTAAAGAAGCTTTTTAAAAATGTGTATGGTACATTTTATGCCTGAGATATGTCTGGTCTGACCAGAGCATCGTGAGCCAGACACGTTTACTATTGACCAAATCCAACTCTAAATGAAGTCCATTGAAAAACTCTCATTGACTTCAATATAAGCTGGCTCAGGCCCTGTGGTCTGGATCCATCAAGGGATGTAGGCATTGCAATGCTAGGTTGGGACTCACGTAAAACAGCCAATAGGAGATGCTGATGAGAGAGGTCTATCCTGAGTGAATGGTTATAAGAGAGCACCTCCTTCTGGCTGTTTTGTGGGAATTAGGTGGCCTCTGAGCACTGTTACTGCAGGTGAGATCAGTATTCCTCCATCTATCTTTCCCTGTTACATGGCTCACACTGGGGTTAGGCATCTGGGTGACAGGAGTGAGGCAACAGTGAACATGGCCAGAGACAGAATTATAGGGCCCTTAAGAACTTTTATCCTGAAAACTTAGGTGCCAAGTGAGTTTAGGTGCCTACAGAGTTCAGCCTCAGCCAAGCAGGGATTTTGTGGAGCCTAAAAATGGGCCTTAGGCACATTTGTGGATCTGGGCCTATATGTTCTGCTCTGCTGTTGGCAGGGCTGTAATCCAGACAGTGGGTCTTTTCTCCTAGAACAATGATGTCAAGAAATCACAAGACATTTTCTCCTCGTGAAGAACTGCCCAAAAGCCCAAACTTTGTAAGTTTTGCTTCAAGTGCAAAAGTTTTCATGCAACTCTAGTTTACAGAGTTGCTGATAACATAATTTCAGGCAAAAGCACCTCGTCACGTATTGTTGATGTTGAAAACTAACTTCCAAAAAATGGATCTGGAAAACTTCCCAGATTGCACATCTGGTCCTATATAAAAATAAAAAGGATGAGACTAACAAAGGGAAGCAGTGAGAGTGACTACAGACTATTTATTAACAGGTTTGTTTTATGTAGGATTTTTTTTTTGCAGAGCAACAGATCCAGCCCACACTTTCAGGTAGCAGATGGCTCAGTTTATCTTATCTCTGGGTATTTTCTTGGTACCAATGTGTACTTATATGGGTCAATTTTTCCAATATGTTTTTATCTCAAGAAGACAATTTGTTTTTAAATTGTAGCACTGCTAATCCACTCTGCTTCTGTTTAATCAGACCAAGTGCAGCTAACTCCAGTGAAAGACATCTCTAAGGATGAAGGGCAATGACTGGTACCAGTTCCAAATATTTTTGGGTGATCAAGTTTGGCAATTTGAGTAGCGAATTATTAAACTTTTCATTACAGCCTGAATCAAATGTGAAAATATGGACAACATTTAGCCACTATTGTGTGGCTTTTTTTAAATGAGCTTAGTGGTCTCTCAGTCCAGGGAAGTGTCAAAATCATAAGAATCGACACCACAACCACAACTGGAATTAATTGGCACACTTGTTTAGCCATAGAGAGCCAAAGACTCACATGGACATGAAAACCAAACTATATTTTTCTCTGTATAGTTGACCCTGGAAAACTCAGTTGAGGAACACTATGATGGCGCAGAGAAGCTGGGTATAGTTCCAGTTTCCATGATTGTCTCAATTAAAGTTAAAAAGTAAAAGCATACAGATAACTGATATATTACCCCTGGGGTCATCAAACTTTTTCTGAGGGTGGACCATATCTTAATAGAAATAATCACATGTGCCTCCTCCCTACCTATTTATGGTTGCATGGGCCACACAATTCCCAGCCTTCCAGGTAACATCCTCTTTGCATAACATCCCTGTGAGAATTACAACAATTGCCAACAGCAAAATAGACTCGGTCCTCATTTCTAGCCTCTTGTGCAGGCTGTTGTGATCTTCCTGTCTGATTGCTTGTATAAGCGAATGGAAAGAAGTTGGAGGAGTCAGCACCATGTGACCTACTAGCTTTATATGAACCACCAAGAGATGCTCTGCAACCCCCCCAATGAGTGTTCTATGGACCCTGGATTGGGAATCGCGTGCTGTATCTTTCTCATTAGTGTTTAACCAGAAATATCTGAAAAACCTGGCTTTATAGTTTAATTAGTAAGCGATTAGCGTATTAGTTGTAGAAGTATGTATAAACTATGCAAAAACTTCATCTCCCTCATAACTTTCCCATTTTCTCTGAATAGATTGTTTTTGATAATTGTAACCTCAGCCCCACTGACTGGGAAGGGGCAATATGGTCTGATTTTATGTATAAAGATAAGAAGATTTTTATTCAGGATTAATCATTTGTTACAGTTGATATTTTCTAAGGAACATAACCAGAAAGATCTGCTTAAGGTATTTCTTAGTGACTATTTTATATATTGGGGGGAGGGATAGCTCAGTGGTTTGAGCGTTAGCCTCCTAAACTAAGGGTTGTGAGTTCAATCTTTGAGGAGGGGGGGCCACTTAGGGATCTAGGGCAAAAATCAGTACTTGGTCCTGCTAGTGAAGGCAGCAGGCTGGACTAAATGACCTTTCAAGGTCCCTTCCAGTTCTAGGAGATAGGACATCTCTTAATTTATATTAAGGAGAAAAGACTTTCCCCTGTTTCACCCTCCTCTCTATAAACTTAAAAGAATGCTTTTTATTAGCCTCATTTCTATTTTGCATGACTGAGCTAATTTCTCATGCGCTGAAAAGCAGTGCTTTCTTCCATATGGGGCAGAATCATACAAAACGAATGTTCCTAAATTCCATGAAAGGAAAAATGATAACTCTATCATCATAATACTGCACTTAGAGTAGGATGCCAGGGTGAATGGATGAATGCCACTGTTGAAAGGATGTGCGTGTATTCTGACCTGCTAAGTGTCTAACAATGGGTGCAATTATCTTTTCCAAGATGGCATATCATTAGTTGTCACTTTAATTGTCACACCAATTCTTTGACAAAGCCTTATTTGATGTCTAGTACTACAAGCCAAGGTTTTGAAATGTTTGTGATTTAGTCAACTCAGTGTTTTGAAAGAATTCTACCTTTCTATAGCGAAAGAGTACTGCTGCTCTATGCCAATATTCCATTGCATGTAGATTTACAAGGTGCTGGTATTTCTTTGAGATGGTTGAATGGCTATATCTATATTTCCAAATGATAGCTGCAAATAAAGAATGTTCACCTTCCCTAACTAAGAAAGTATTTTTCTCGTTGGGGGCTGGGGAGAGGAAAATAGCAGCATATACATATCCACAAGATGTCTACTATAAATGCAAATTAATCATTATATTTTATAGAAATGGATGTTTTAATTGTCATGTTCTTTATCCAACCAATATTTAAATATAATATTAATAGAATGAAAGCTTTTATTCATTGTTTCAACCTCTCCCAATAGTTGGGGGTCAACACTGAGGACATACAGTACATGAAATATAGTTGGCCACAACAAGACCCAGATGCTAAGCTAAGGATAATATCTTTTCAGTAGCTGCATCTGGCTCTTTGGCAGACTCTACAGGCTGTTCTGCTGGCAGTCCTATATTTGCCTCTGGGGCTGTCATCTGTCATGTTGTTAAGGCTGCTGATGGGCTGTCTCTGCTGCCATGCCCTCCTGGGTTGCATTTTCCTTTCAACCACCTTTGCTGATGAGGATTTTGTTGCTGTTATACATTTTAAGAATAAGGGGACCACAATAAATTGCGAAGACTTGTTGATCAGAATGCAAGATCAGGATGGCGTAAGGGCAATCATCTGCAGCCTCAGAAATACGTTCTTCACTGATGCAAATTTTTTTAAGAACTGCAGTTATGGAATGTACTTGAAGACTATTTTTATGCTTTGCTGTTATTTATTAATTCAGGGCTATAATGACTCATGTACTGTTGTTGTAATTGTGACTATTTGCCTTCTACACACACCTGATGATGACATATACAATGGTTGAATTAGCAAAGGAGACACCTTAATGAATATGGTGTAGTAGTCAATTGGCTGTAAAACAGATATGATGTGTATCATGGATTTCTTCCTCCTCTGCTTCATGGCACATAATAATTTAAGGAAAATAGTTAAAATAAAATATTAATGGACTAGCAGAAAGGGAAAAACAACCCACTGTTAACATGCCCAGTGGTGAGAGAAAATTACAGGTTTCATTGTGTATGCTAAACCATCTGCCTACACAGAGAGCCTAAGCCTTAGGCTCTCCCAGGGGAAATAGCTGTGGATAAGTTATTCAATTAGAACAGCATTATTGGCCAGCCACCTTGGAGAATTGGGTTGATGATGTTGTGATTATCCTGCTTTACATTCCTTCATGTCCCAGACAGGCTGCATTGCTTTGCAACTTCCTTAAGTGTCCACACAGCTATACAGTTAGTGAGCAATTGAAATGGGGGTTATCAGGGATGCCTGAAAGAAAATCAATTTTGAATGAACTTTGCTTGCATAGCCATAGCCTAAATATTCTGAATCATATTGTGTTTTTGTGGACTTCTATTGTGCTATGTGACAGACCTGGCAGTGGGGAGGAAAGAGATTTTCATTGTGTGCTTTTAACCTGTGGCACGGTGCACCAGAACTCATACTGACAGTTACAAAATAGAATAATACTTCTTCAAGTGTGACATCCTTATTAGAAATAGAGGAGCTTTAAATGGCTACAGTCTTAGATGTATAGATAAATGGCTTTAGAACTCTACCACCAACGTTTAGATCTTTCATAAATTAGAAACCTTCTAATTAAAATTATTATTTTCATTGACAACAAAACAAACCCGGTAACAGCAGGGTTTTTGTTTTGTTTTGTTTCATTTTTTTAACAAAGAACCTGGTACTGCAAACCCTTCTTGCACAGAACTTCAATTTAAATAAATAGTAGCAGAGAGCGATTGCAGGATTGGGTCCAAAATAAGATACTACAGTTCATAGTGTAAGGGTCATAGAAACCCAATGAAAACAGCCCTAAAAAACATCAGCATAGCTCTACCCTATTTTAAAGTAAAATCAGCACCATTTTCCCCTTTTTGTATTTTAGTTCTCACTGGTTTTGCAAAATTTTCATAGATTCATAGATTCATAGATGGTCATAAGGAATTTATTAGGTCTCCTACTTTGACTTCTTGTGTAACATAGGCCATAGAATTTCATCCAACTTCAAATGAATTTGGAGCTTTTTTCAAGTGAATGTGTTATGGCTTTTAGGCTTCTCATTGTTTCTGCACTCACAGTTGTAGATAGATTTTCAGAACATCTCGGCCTGTTGGGTGCTTGAACTATTTTGAAAATCTAACCATAAATGTTACAACTGCTGGGTGCTGGGCACTTTTCAAAAGGTGCCTAAATCAGAGCTGAACTCTTTTGAAAATCTAGTCCCGTATTTGCTTTGAGCTTTAAATCAGTATCAGCAATCCTTTCCCTCCTCCTTCAAAGCTGACCAAGTCGAATGGAAACCCACAGCATCCAGAAGGGCCATAAAAGAGGCATTCCACGGAGATAATTAATGACAAAGAGAACATTGCCTTTCAGTCTGTTGGTGCATCTTAAGAATCTTCAACAAATGGTCACCCCAAGGAGTTGAAAGCAGACTGCATTCCATAAGGTCCAGCTTCAAAAAGCAGTGGGACCGACTTTACAGTCAACACAGGATAGAAGGTGTTTTTCATGCCTCACTGATATCTGGCATCTTTAGTTCTTAAGTCCCGGATCATAGTGAAACTTGGTGTCTTTAGTTAGTTGCTGTGGCTGAGTTCTTGCATTCTAGCTGCCAGTTCATTTCCTTCCACATTTCTCATCCCAGTCAACTCCTCTGTGACCACCAATCCTTGAATATTGGAGGCAGTATAACCAAGTGCACTGGGCTGGGACTCTAGAGACTCTGGCTGTGTCACTGCTTTTCTGGGTGACCTTTGGCAAGTTACTTCCCTCCCTATCTCTCAGTTTCCCCATGGAGATTAGATTAGATTAATGGAGATATCCCATCTCCTAGAACTGGAAGGGACCTTGAAAGGTCATCGAGTCCAGTCCCCTGCCTTCACTAGCAGGACCAAGTACTGATTTTTTGCCCCAGATCCCCAAGTGGCCCCCATAAGGATTGAACTCACAACCCTGGGTTTAGCAGGCCAATGCTCAAACCACTGAGCTATCCCTCCCAGGATACTGAACTCCTTTGTAAACACTCTGGGATCTCTGGGTGAAAAGCAGTATATAAGACCTAAGTTCCCTCTGAGCTGCACGGTTGCGTGGACGCGCAGCAGCCTATTAAGTGCTGCGCAGGCACTCAGGGCTGCGGCGGGGAGAGATGCCTCTCCCTGCTGGCCTCAGACCTGCCACAGCCAGGGGAGAGGTGCCTCTCCCCTGGTCCCAACTCAGCCCAGCCTGGACCTGCCGCGGACGGGGGAGAGGCGCCTCTCCACCCCCAGCCCAGGTGCTGCTGTGGGGAGAGAGAGCTGGGGAGTTCTCTCTCCCCACCATAGCCCCGGGCCAGCCTGTACCCCAAACCCCTCATCCCCAGCCTCACCACAGAGCTCACACCCCCAGCCCTCACCCTCCCACCCACCCCAATCCTCTGCCCCAGCCCTGAGCCCCCTCCCACACTCCGAAACCCTTGGCCCCACCACCGCCACATGAATTTTGGTGCACATAACAAAATTCATTCCACACATGCATGGGAAAAATTAGAGGGAATGCTGTATAAGACCTAGGTATTATGATTATTATCCTTGTTATATTTAATGTCCAGACTTTTCTACCATTTTTAACCCTCTGCTGCCAATCCTGTGTGACTGTGTTGTAGATTTATTCCACTCTCAACTCTTCTGCCTCTCTTTCCCACTACCAACTCCATCCCTCTAGGCCTGACTCATCTCCAGTATCCCCTTCTTCTCCTGTTCTCATTACGTTAATCACCTCTGGAAGATCTCCTATGACTAGGCCTACTTTCATCATTACATCTTTGTGTTCTTCTCCCTCAGTACTGCCATATTCCTGGTCACACATCACTATTTTCCCACTGTCATTGACTTTCTTGGCCACTTATCTACCTATTTACTACCTTTAACTCACTTCTAAAGCCTTTCCCCTAACTCCACTCTTTGGGGCAGAGCACATCTCCTTGCACGATTGTACAACCCCAACACAATGGGGGCACTAATCCTTATTGGGGCCTTTGTGTGCTACCGCAGTATGAGTTGCTAATAATTATGTTGATGCTGATAATAACCAATTAATAATTATGGACTCCATACAACTAACAGCAAAGTCCAGTTCCTGTTAATTCCTGTCTTATTGAAATCTATCCAGGAAGGACTGGGGGATTAGTTTGTCATCTGTCTTTGGGGACATACAAGATATTGACTTGGTAACCCTTTCAGTTCTATGGTACTACTTGCTTGTATGCAGAATATTATGTGGAGATTAGTATGTACTTGTGGGATTCACTGGGTTTAGAGATTCTGTACTCTATGATGAGTACAGACCAGTGACAAGCTAGGGAGCAGAGTTTTCTCCATGAAGAGACCTGACTGGACTCACAGAGCAGAGCTGATTCTTGGTGAGGACTGCCTGGAACAGCGGTGTGCAGCAAACTAGTAGAGTGGTGGCAAAAAGGACTCCATGGCTAGGCCAGCAAAGGTAAGCCAAGCTGATTTCCCAGAGCCTTGACCCATTCAGTCCTGGTGCAAGCTGAATCACAGAGCTTGGCCAGGTGGCTGCACCTCAGGGTAGGACCAGGCTGAGCAGATCTGGCAGGACTTAAGCCAGACCAGCCTGGAGCACCACCGCTGGATGCCTTGGCTACCACTTGTAACTTATTCCAATCATGAGTGGGCTTTCAGGTGAGTGGAGATATGGTGGTCAGGCTATTGGTCTTCCAGCTACTAGACATTTATTGAGATTGGAGGGGAATTGATCAAATGTTTTCTTAATCTTTATTTAAATGTGCATACTGAGTTTCCATATTCTTTTGTCTGTATTCCATTTCTGCAATAGAAGCTTTTTTTTGCTTTATATTTCAAAGTAGACTCAAGTGATTGAGAGTGGGGAAGAACCATCTGTTAAGGGTGACCAGGGAGAGATTTTTTTCCCCCTACAGCTGAAAAGTGAGTAAAACTTTGGGTAGTGACTTGAGCTATTGTTGTAGTTATTTTAGAAAAGGAACCTCTAGATATTTTGAACCCATCCATTGTTGCTGCCACCTGGCAGAAGGGTTACACTAGGTTCCAATCAGTTATACTTGTGCAAAGCCACTGAAGACAACGGACTGCACAAATGTAAAGCTGGGGCCTAATTCTATTATTGGTGGTGATAATCAAGAAGGAAATGTTTCAAGCAGTCTGTTAGGGTATGCCTACACAGCGAAGAAAACCCTCAGGTGGTCAATGCCAGCTGACACAGGCTAGTGGGGTTCAGGCTGAGGGACTGTTTCATTGCTGTATAGACTTCTGGGCTTGGTCTGGAGCCCGGGCTCCAGGACTTTGTGGGGTGGGAGGGTCACAGAGGTCAGGCTCCAGCCCAAGCCCAAAAGTCTACATAGCAATGAAACAGCCCCATAGCCCAAGTCCCATGAGCCCGAATAGGCTGGCATGGGCCAGCCATGTGGTTTTCTTTGCTGTGTAGACATACCCTCAGTGGGCTCAGGAATGACAGTTATTCTTAGGCCATAGTAATGGCAGGATCCTGTTTAAAGGAAACGATCACCTCTAACTGAGCCTCTGAGCATTCAGAAGGAAGTCAAACATCTGAATTGAAAGCATATGGTAGCAAATGGAATATTCCATCAAATCCCATGTGTTGGGACATAAACTGATCATGTGCATGGATGAGGAAGGAATTTCCTTCAATGCACACTCTAGTACAGCTGACTAGGTGCTTTATGAGAGTTTTCACTCCTCTAAAGAATCAGCCATTGGCTGCTGCCAGAGGCAGGATGCAAGGCTAGATGAATCCAATGATCTAATCCATCTTGGCAGACCTTGTGTTCATAATTACAAGGAGATATACTAGGAACAACTGCTAAAAATACAATCCATAAGTAATTTCCAGAGACCACAGGCCCTGGGTTAAATGACTTATCCCCCTGATTCAGAACAAAGAGCAGAATGTGTGCTGGAATGGATGTGTCAGGTTAATGAGCGGACATGTGCCAGGAGCTGGGGTTTCATTGATTTACTTTGCACCTTAACTTCAGATACAAATACATATGCAACTAGCTTAAAAGCAACACTGTTAAACCAAGAACACAAACAACCCAGATAGGCTAATGCAAACACTTACTGATGTGACAGACAAAGAGGCAACACCAAAGCCACCAAAACTAATTTCTGACAAATATGCCAGGAAGCTAGAGGTCCCCACTGGACAAATATCTCTTACAGCCTGGCATCTGTGCCCTGTGTTTATTATTGTAACAGGAGCAGGCAAAGGGGTATGAAGTACAAAGTAAATGGTACCCTGCCAAAGTCTTTGTTCTTATTTAATTGTTTAAAAAACATATTTTAGAATGTTCTTGCTGTATAACTGTTATGCTTGGAAAGATTCCAAAGCCTTCTAATGTCAGTAGAGAGCTAGGGTATTTTTTTTTTTGTTAAATTCTCAAAGGCAGATGTGTACAGTAATGGATATTTGTGTTTGCTTCATTTTTGTACATGTTTTCCCTTAGGGTAAGTGCTGTATTTGAAAGCACATGTTAATTTAACTCTTGAGTAGCGCTACAGCAAACTGCTTTGCCCCTTTGGGAAACCTGGAGGTGGGGTGGGGGACATGCCTGTAAAGCTTGAGAGCTTTCTGCAGCTTTTGTCATGTGTTCATTCATATTGTGCGCCTACATGCATACAATATACTTGCAGTCAGGAGCAAACCTTAAGATACATGAAAATCCTTACCACTATGTGAATGGGATAATTGAGGTTTGGAAAAGGCTGGTGTCAACACTGCTGCTGCAGTGCAGAGTCATCTTGTCACAAATGTCAGCACCCTTGAGTTTTCTGAAAGACTTTGTTTTTCAAAAAGAATCCAAGACCGTGAGAGAGGAGAAAAAGAACAGACACAATCCCAGAAAAGGGCAGGGAAATTCAATGGGTTTTCCAGAACGTATTTTAGAAGTTAGTATAAAAGGCATTAAACATAAGAACAGCCTTACTAGGTCAGATCAATGGCCCATCAAGCGTTGTATGCTATCTTCTGACAGTGGCCGGTGCCAGATGCTTCAGAGAGAGTAGCCAGAACAGGGCATTTTATCGAGTGATCCATCCAATATCATACAGTCCCAGCTTCTAGCAGTCAGAGATTTAGGGACACCTAGCGCATGGGCTTGCATCCCCAGCCATCTTGACTATTTGCCACTGATGGACCTATCTTCAATAAACTTATCTAATTCTTTTTTGAACCCAGTTATTCTTTTCGCCTTCATAACATCCGCTGGCAACGAGTTCCACAGGTTGACTGCCAGTTGTGTGAAGAAATATTTCCTTTTGTTTGCTTTAAACCTGCTGCCTATTAATTTCATTGGGTGACCCGTGGTTCTTGTGTTATGTGAAAGGGTAAATTACACTTCCATATTCACTTTCTTCATATTCATGATTTTATTGACTTCTATCACATCCCCCCTCAGTTGTATCTTTTCCCAGCTGACCAGTCCAAGTCTTTTTAATCTCTCTTCATATGGAAGCTGTTCCATACGTCTAATCGTTTTTGTTGCCCTTCTCTGTATCTTTCCCAATTCTAATATATCTTTTTTGAGATGGGATGACCAGAATTGCATGCAGTATTAACAGGGTGGGCGTACCATGGATTTATATAGGGGCATTATGATATTTTCTGTCTTATTATCTACCTATTTCCCAATGGTTTCTAACATTCTGTTAGCTTTTTGACTGCCACTGAACATTTAGCAGATGTTTCCAGAGAACTCTCCACAATAACTCCAAGATCTCTTTCCTGAGTGCATGCAAGTAAAGGTTGGTTTTAAAGATTAAGCTTTTCAGTTTTGGAGAGAACTGTAAGCAGATTTTTGTTGCTGTTGTTATTACTAGTGTAATATTATTGGTGTACATTGGGTTGGTTTAGATTAAAAGTAAAACAACTTTATTAACAAAAAGAGAGAGGTTTTAAGCAAGTTTAAGTATAAGGGATAAAGACAAAAATGGCTAGAAGCAAATAAAAGTAAAATACACTTTGTAGTGGCTAAGATTTAACAATCTACAGTCTTGATTTAAGGTAGATTTCTTACCAATCTTTCCTCTGTTCATCCTTGGCTGACTTTCCATCAGTCAGAACCTTCCACAGAAGTACAAGGTGCTGGTTTCCCTTGTCTTCCTAAGTGAAAGATGACCTCATGCTAGTTTTCCCTTTCTGTTGACTTTCCATCCCCCTGCTGATTTGTATGTAAATGTTTTGATTTCATAATGCTTAATTCACATTGGAGACCGGTAGATAGCTGCCTTCCCTCCTATTTGGGAGAAAATCTGTTTCTTCCTTTGTTTGGTCACAGATTTTAAAGTATAATATCAGTGAGTATCCAAAATTCCTCATATAGTATTAATACATACATTGCACAATGATATTAATTATTAGTGTATCATTAGCTTTAATAAAAGACCTTACTTGATATACTTTTATAACACATTAATATTGTATACAATCAGTTGAGTCAATTACTTATCATTTGAAGTTCAGAAACCCTGACTTTACAGTCCAGTAAACCATTGAAATGTAGTATCAGATAAAGTTCTTTTCCCCATTCTGTGGAGTCTGTTTCTACAGCAAATAATCTGTAAGTGAAATCTCAAAACCACAATGAGTATGAATGTAAAAATAGTTGAGACAGAAATTAGGCTTGCTTCTGTATATGGTAAAACAGCCTTATCCCAGGACAGAAGGAATTTAGTGGTGATTAATAAATTGTGCTGGGTCTGACTCTCAAAGATTGTACAATTTGCAAAGAGGAAGAGGGTCATTTTCAACATCTGACATGTGGAATTATTGCCATCTTGACATGAAGACATCTCAAAAGCTTGTTGCTGTATTAGCAGGAAATTAGTGACCAGAGGTATGACTTAGCACATCTATCTTTAGTATTCACGTAATGCATACCCTTAATATGGCAACGAAAGCAAGAGAAAGGAAGAAGAGATTTGAGAGCTGGCTGTCTCACTGAATCAACGTGACATAGCATAAGTGTTACTTCCATATAAGTTAAACCAAATCAAAACAAACAGATAATTCCGAGGGAGGACATAGAGTTGGCAATAGCTATGGCAATGTTTCTCAAACTGGGGCCGCCACTTGTGTAGGGAAAGCCCCTGGCAGGTCGGGCTGGTTTGTTTACCTGCCCCATCCACAGGTCTGGTCAATCGCGGCTCCCACTGGCCATGGTTCGCCGCTGCAGGCCAATGGGAGCTGCTGGAAGCGGCACGGGCCGAGGAACGTACTGGCCACCGCTTCCAGCAACTCCCATTGGCCTGCAGTGGCGAACTGCGGCCAGTGGGAGCTATGATCAGCTGGACCTGCAGACGGGACAGGTAAACAAACTGGCCCGGCCCACCAGGGGCTTTCCCTGCACAAGTGGCGACCCCAGTTTGAGAAACACTGAGCTATGGTCAGTTAGACTTTCAAGGTATGAACTCTGCAATTTATTTACAGAACCTACTTTATTATGAAGTTTGCAGTTTTATTGTGGCAACTTTTTAGTAAAAGTCATGGTGCAATTCACATAATCATGGAAATAATAGTTTTTAAAAGTGGCAAAAGCAGTGGGGACAGATTTGCACTTGGTTGCTTGTGATGATGCCACGTTGGTTTTGTTGGGGGTAACTAAAGACAGAATATGGCCCCTGGATATTGTTTGATATGCAAAATAGCTATTTTCATTTTTTTTTAATTAACAAGGCTGGTGAACATGTCATAATGAAATGAACAGGTTTGAAAATAAAAGCTCCACACGGAGGAGACAACTTGTGACTAATTTAATAACGCTTGTACAGCACTTTTGAGATAAATATGTGGTGTTGTTTTTCTATTTTTGAACTTTGGCCTTTCAATTTTAGGCCTTGATGATCTCTTCTGATACCACATGGGGTGAAAAGCCAGACTGAGTGTGTCTGGGCTGGTGACATGGCATGTTCTTTCCACTACATTTTCAGATCCTATGGAAGCTCCTTCACAAATCCCCTGAGAGCTCATGCTCTGCATATCAGGAAGGCCTAAGTTTTCATTTCCAAGCTAGGCAGTTCCTAGGATTTCCCTACAGGAGCTGTCAAGAGAGAGCTTTTAGCATGATCATTATACCCGAGGCAGGGATAAAAAACAACATGTTACCATGTTAATCAGGTATTGCTGGCATTTGTATTCAGGATCACAGCTAGAACTGGCTGGGAAATGGTTTGCCCATCTCTCCCAAAACTTTGAAATAAAAAAAAAAAAAAAAAAAAATCCTGTCCCAAACTGGGACAAACCTTAGAGAGAGAGAGATGCACCTCCAAAGTTGCCAGCAGCCTGATGGGTAGGCCACTCACCTGGGCTATGTAAGACCCGTCTGTGAATCCCTGCTCTGCCTGATTCAGATCAGGAACTCGAGTCTGAGTCTAACCACGGGGCTAACCACTAGTTTCTCTTTCTTTCTGGACAATGGATATTTAACTATTTATACAAATTGGAACAGCTTCAGCAGGAGAGTTTGAGCTTCATCACAAAATAGGCAATAGGCCAGTGGTTAAGGCACTTCCCTGGGATGTTAGAGTCTTCAGTTTAAGTCCCTAGCCTGAATCAGCAGAGAAGGGATTTGAACTTGGGTCTCCTGTCTACATGCGCGATCAGTGCCCTAATAGCTCAGTTACTGGCTATTCTAGAGGCTGAGCTCTCTCTTGCTCTTCTTTTTTCTCTTTCTTCTCCACCCATCCCTGAGGAAGCCTTTTTGACATCTAACCACTTCCCACAAAAATATTTGCTTTTGAAGAATTGGCATTTTCTGACAAAAAATGTTTTGTTAAAAATTTCCTGACCACCCTCATCATCACACCTGCTAGCAGACAGGGTCAGCAAAAGAAACGTGCCACCCCCATCTCAGCACTGTGTAGCTCAATACCTTGTCTCTTTCACCAGCAGAAGTTGGTCCAATAAAAGATATTATCTAACCCATCTTGACCCCCTCACAGGGCAGCTCCTAGTACCACCCGTCTTTATGTCCCCACACTAGGAGCGTCACAATTTTAGCTGGGCCATTCAGTTTTAGGTCAATTTGCTTAAAACCATCACCATGTTCAGGGTTAATAATGGGCTTGGAAGTTCCTGTCCCTTAAGACAAATGAAGGAAGCAAACAGCACAC
Source organism: Trachemys scripta elegans (assembly GCF_013100865.1). Taxonomy (NCBI): domain Eukaryota; kingdom Metazoa; phylum Chordata; order Testudines; family Emydidae; genus Trachemys; species Trachemys scripta. The sequence continues at coordinate 268,808,698 of NC_048298.1, forward strand.
TGTTGGTTCCAAGTTTAGCCTCTCTGGGAGTACTGCACATAAGACAGCAATACATTGATTTACAGAGCAAAGGCTATCTTTGCAACCAGAAGGGCTTGAAACTTTATTCTTCAAATGAAAGATTATCAATGTTCTGAAAAAGACACTGAACACCTAAAGACATGACTTTGAAAGATACCTTAGTTCTGTTAAGTATCAGGGGGTAGCCGTGTTAGTCTGTATCTACAAAAACAACAAGGAGTCTGGTGGCACCTTAAAGAATAACAGATTTTTTGGGCATAAGCTTTCGTGGGTAAAAACCTCACTTCTTCAGATGCAAGCCAAATAAATCTGTTAGTCTTTAAGGTGCCACCAGACTCCTTGTTGTCTTAGTTCTGTTGTGATGTGGGGGACGTTTTATGTGGCTGCCTTAGAAAGCATCATGTTTTCCCTCACACAAAAAAGTAGATTCTTTGATTCAAGTTTAAAGAGGTCATTCAAGCATCCCCGCCTTAATGGTGATAATCTGGAAATGCAAAGAGAACTATGCCTGAGGAAAATATATTACCTAAGGGCTAGGTTTTGGCGGGCTTCTCAAAATGACTGTCACTGTACCTGACTCTTCAAGCAGTTCCACTGAAATTGATGGGAGTTCTAGTGGGAGAAAACTTAGCGCTACGAAAGATGTGGGAGGAGGGCAGAACTGTGAAGAATACAATGTCCCAGAAAGCATAAAATGATGGTAGACAAAGAAGAGCTCCATCTTCTTTCTGCATCTTCATCTACTTCTAGTAACTCATTCCTGAAAATTGTGGCTCAGCTCTGAACTTATACAATTTCTGTTGTTTTCCCACGACCTTCCAAATAATTTTATTATTACAACAGTGCCAGCTTGTCTGCTAGAATCCTACTTACAAAACAAAGTATCAATAGACTCAACTCAGAAAGATCCTTAAGCCTTTGCTTAGAATTATCCAAGCCAGATGCTTATCTCAATTGCCTCAGTGTAGATCCAAAATAACTCTACTGACCTTTGGTCCGATCAGAATCTATCCCATGTGTCTTCAGGGCAACTTCAATGATTCTACTAACCAATTACTATTTTAAAAGTGGAGATGTCTTATCCAGAAGATGCTACTGCACCTGTACTGATAAAGGTGAGTAGTATGTAGCATAATATCCATTTACAATGCAAGAGCAATTCTCTGGACTTGAATCTGCTTGCATCATAGCAGCACTTTCCAGCCTTGACTGTTTTTACAAAACATGGCATACATTCATCAAATCATTTGCTCTGTTTATTTTCTCTTGTGTTCTTCAATTAGGAGAAGTTAATCTTGATATCAAGAATCATAATTATAATGGCTGTGCATTCCAGCTTTGCAGGAACACACATAAACAGAAATACCTTGGCATTAGGCAAACACACGTCTTGAAATTTAGATTTGATTTTTGTCCCCTCCGGTGAGGTAAACAAATGTAGGATCTGATCATCTCATATTTTAGTCAGGCAGGAACTGAAGGCTTACCTAAGACCATATCTTGTGTTAGCTATATAAAAGGCAACCTGACAGACTCAAAAATGCTAATGAAAAAACCCACAAGTTCCATATCTTGTAAGCATGTTAGGGTAGGCACCATGTTTTCATTATATATTCATCCAGTGCATTGCACACTGAGGCCTCAGGGGTACTACAATGCAATTGATGATTAATAATAATACAAATCATCTGGGATAGATCCTCAGCTTAGTAGAAATAGCTCCACTGGATTGATCCTAGTGTCTTTGACACCCCTACAAATAACGGCTAAACTACAGATGAGAAATACGGTGTAGTTCTATAAGTAACACCTGGTTTACTAAACAACAAGTATCAAGGATATTTTGTATAGATCTATACCCTGCTGTTAGGAGATAAATTGCTAGGCTTTACTTTTGCACGTTGCCTCATTGCAGTTCCCTCATTATGGTACACGTGCCATTCTTGACATTTCTCAATGCACAGATGACTGGAATACTGACATCAGAATCCTTCCTTCTCCAGAATGCTTTTTTTTTTTCTTCTTATGTTGTTCTGCCCTATTTTTAATGCCAATTGTAAATGCTCTGGCAACTTTAATTAAGCTCAAGCCCCTACAGTAAACTCTCACCAGCCTGGCAAATAAGAGAAAACAAACATTTTCAAGTGATCATGCATGCTAGATGTATTCCTGTTTTCCTGGGTTTATCCATGAACTTTATACAACTCTCAAAAAAGACATGTCTACACTGCACACTATGCTTGGGCTCTGACTCAGGTTTGAGCTCAAGCACCCGCTTCCATACACACACAAATTAGTCTGGCTTGGGTCACAAGCACTCAGGACCTGGGTCCTAGGACTCTGCTAGGGGAGGTGGGTCAGACCTCGAGTCCTGCTGTGACTCAGGTCCAAGATGTGTCATTTTGCAGTGTAGACATAGCTCAAGCTGCAGACCCAGCTCAGATGGTCTTGCACAGTTCAGTGTGAATGCGTTAGCACAGCTGTGAGATTTGGGTCCAGCAATTGCAAGCCCAGGTTTACAATGCAGTGTGGACACCCAAACACAGGCTTGGAAACACTTAGTCCACAAGCCTGGGTCCCACAGACCCAGGTTTACAATCCAGTGTAGATATATCCTATATATGTAGACTGACATCTATTCTTTACGTTTTTGTGGTCTGTTTCAAGTGATCATGGAAGCTAGACAAGCATCTTGCTGGGCTCACACAACCCACAATATGTTTTGTGTGCTGACTAAGCAACCCTCAGGTGCATGGCCGGGGTTGGAGAAATTATGTGTATTGTTCGAGTATTTGCCACAGGGAAACTAAGCCTGGTTCTTAATTTATACCAGATGGGAGCACAGCTTTTACTTTGTGCAGAGCACTGTATAGAAACACTTGGAGAATAAACATGATATCCTGGAGTTTGGTGCTGGCATAAATTTCAGTAAATAATCAGCTTAGCAGCGTTGGGAAGAAAGCAAAGGAAAATGTAAGGCGTATTTAGTGTATTGTTCAATTTAAAAATGTATTTCTTTGTGTGGCTATTAAACATGGATTGAATATTCTTAGGTTTCCTTTGATCTTTTCAAAAAAGCATATTTTCTTTTGGAAAGCACCAGAGTGTCAGCTCTGACAATAGGAGTCTTCTGTTTATCCACAGAACAGGCATATTGTTATAGCATAGGCCATGACAATGCAAGTTTCTCCATGCTGCTCCGTCGGCATGCCTCAAACCTCATCTGGAAGGACAGCTTTAGACACCCACCTCTGCCTTTTGTTTCTCTGCTGAGACTGCCAGCCAGGAAGTTAGTTAGTGTTTGGGGGGTGGACTAGATACTGGACAGAGACCACTCTGCAATGCCATCAAATGGTAATCCTTGAGTTACAGAGCTAGGCCCCAGTTCAGCAAATACTTAAGTACACACTTAACTTTAAAAGTGATTAGAAACACTGGCAAGTTAAGCATTTGCTTAAGTGCTTTACTGGACCTGGGCCCTAGTTTCAACCCACCTACTTACTTGTGAAAGGTTCCATACCCACTGTCTGAAGTGCCTAGCTCCTTTTGACAAGACAATTCTAATCTGAATGTGTTCAGTTTTGACAATCTACAAAAGGAAAAACATGTATTTTATAAGCAAAATAAAGATAGCCCTCAGGCTTTAATTATAAAATCCCTAAATTTAAACTAATGGAAGAAAAATCAGGGTATAATGTTTCTTTGGGTTCCATACTATCAAGCATTAGAGTCAATATTTTTATTAGAACAAGCTTTTGTTGTTTTCCAACTCATAAAACTGCTTTAGATTTTACAAAAATTAACAAATAAACAAACCCTACAATTCTACTTGGCATCTACAGTGTCAGAGGAAAATGCTGTATTAGCAAAGAAATGGAATATTTGTGCTTGTCAACTTGAGTGATTAAATAATATAAGTTAGAATAGGAAGTTATAAAAATTGTTCAGATAAAGAACTTAACTGACAAATGCTTTTGGCTCAACCTTGGGCCTAGAAGAAAATTGACTTTTGATGGACCAAACCCAAGAAAAATACCTTCTGTATATTTTATTTTTCTTGCTAGATATTTAACAGTGCCTCTTTGTCCACAAGTATTTTTAGAATGACACAGTATATTAATACAAAAATTACATAATACAGTGTTCAGATTGATATTTTACACACACACAAGTCAAGAAATTCAGACACTCGTTTAGTATTTTATTAATTCTTTCAATTTTGTACAAAATTGAAAGATCATCTGTCAGTTGCTCTGGGCACCCTTGACTTTATTTAAACTTCAACTTAAACAACTCTGCTGACTGCAGGTGTGGCAGTGTGACACCAGAGAAGACAATATGGAGCTAGCGCATGGTAGCAGCTAACAGGAGTTTGGTGAGGGAGTTCTCCAGGTGAAGGAGGAGCGACTACATGAACCTTGGGGTGAGTTTGTTGTTTGTGTGCTTGCTTGCTTGAACTTTATAGTGTGGCCTGTTTGGGAGGCTATGTGCTGAGTCTTGCAGCCTGCTAGGTAAGGCTGAAAGATTCCTAACAAGGCTCTAGCCTGCCATCCTTTGATCCCTAATCCCTTCAGAATCCCTTGATGAGGGCACGAGGCTAACTCTGGCATTTAAAAACCAGCTCCTAAGCAACCAGAGGAGCTAGCAAAAGGGGAGTTTTGCCATGGAATTTAGAGAAGAAGGAGAGTCAGATACAACTAACAAATTCTCTAAACATAGACTAATAAATGCCCCCTCCCAAAAAATAAATGAACAAACAAACACAACCCCCTGCAAGAGTAAAATTAATACAGCAGAAATCCAGCAGCAAAGTGGGGGCTATTCAGTTTATTGCACTGTATGCAGCATGTACGATTATCTGCCTTCTGGGCAAGTGGTGCATGTGTGTATTCAGTGCAAGGAACTCATGGCCCTCAGAGACTGAATACAGGCTTTTGAGACCAGATTGGCTGAAGTGGAGTCACTAAGGGACAAGAGAGGTACACAGATGAGACATTCTGGGACACATTGGAGAGGTCTCACCTCCAGTCTGACAGCCTCTGTGCTGTTGAGCATGATAAAAGTCTTGGGAATGGAGGGTATAAAGTTTGAGTGGAGGGAAATAATGCCATAGTTGTTACCCTCCTTCCAGGTGATGTTATGGTATCCTTTCACACTGAGGATACCTCTCTGAGGGAGGGACCCCTATTATTAGTAAGAGACAGGTAATAGTAACGGGGGATTAGATTATTAGAAATATAGATAGCTGGCTTTGTGAGGACTGGGAGAATCACGTGGTGAGTTGCCCGCCAAATGCAAAGCGGCGTGGGCCTGGCCGCCGCTTCCCGCAACTCCCATTGGCAGGGAACAGTGAACCGCAGCCACTGGGAGCTGTGGGCAGCCATGCAAATGTAAACAAACAGTCTGGCGGCCTGCCAGTGGATTACCCTGATGGGCTGCATGCGGCCCATGGGCCGCAGTTTGCCCACCACTGATCTAGTCAGACTTATGTGTAGTGTGGGAGAGGAATCTGTGATTGTGGTACATGTTGGTACCAGTGACATAGAGAAGGATAGGAGAGAAGTCCTGGCAGCCAAATTTAGGCTTCTAGGTAAGAGATTAAAGTCCAGGAACTTCATGGTAGCATTCTCTGAAATGCTTCCAGTTCTACGCACAGGGCCAGTTAGACAGGCAGAACTGCAGGGTCTCAATGTGTGGATGAGACAATGGTGTTCAGAGGAGGGATTTAGATTTATTAGGAACTGGGGAACCTCTTGGGAAAGGAGGAGCCTATAGAGGAAGGATGGGCTCCACTTAAACCAAAACAGAACCAGATTGCTGGCATGTAAAATTAGAAGGTTGTAGGAGAGTTTTTAAACTAAGCCCTGGGGAAAAGCCAACAGGTGTGAAAGAGCACGTAGTTCAGACAGACACATCCCTTAAAGGAGGATTTATTAAATGGGATATTCTATATAGTAAAGAGGAGAGGATAGAAATTGATAAAGTACAGGTAGGAACTGAAGAGAAACAGTCAAATGAAAAATAATCCCATTCAATTCCATCAAATGAAGGCAGACAACTAAATACTGACAAATTTTATAAGTGTTTGTATACAAATGAAAGAAGTCTAAATACTAAGATGGGTGAACTTGAGTGCCTGGTATTAAATAAAGATATTGATATAATAGGCATCACAGAAACTTGGTGGAATGATGGTACTCAATGGGACACAGTAGAACTGGGGTACAAAATATACAGGAATGACAGAGTAGTCATGCTGGTGGGGCAGTGGCACTCTATGTGAAAGTCATATATATAGTAAAAACTGAAGTGAATCAAACTATACCATAGAATCTTTATGGACACAAGTTCCATCCTTGAATAATGAGAGTATAGCAGTAGAAATATACTACCAACCACCTGAGCAGGATGGTGATTGTGAAATGCTCAGGGAGATTACAGAGGCTTCACAAACAGAAAACTCAGTAATAATGGGGGATTTCAACTATCCCCATATTGACTGGAAAGATGTCACCTCAGTATGGGATGTGAAGATAAATTTTCTAGACCCCATAAAGGTCTGCTTCTTGGAGCAGCTAGTACTGGAACCCACAAAGGGAGAGGCAATTCTTGATTTAGTCCTAAGTGTGTCAAAGGATCTGGTCCAAGAGGTAAATATAGCTGAACCACTCAGTTTTTGTGACCAGAATGTAATTAAATTTAACCTCCTTGTAGTGGAAAATATACCAAAGAAACTCACCACAGTAGCTTTTAACTTCAAAAAGGAAAATACACAGAAATGAGGAGGCTAGTTAAATGGAAGTTAAAAGGAACAAGTCACAAGAGTGAAATGCCTGCAAGCTGCATGGAAACTTTTTAAAGAGACACAAATTAAATGTATACCCCAAATTTAAAAATATAGTAAAAGAGGACCAAAAAAGTGCCACCATAGTTAAACAGCAGAGTAAAAGATGTGTTTAGAGGCAAAAATTGGAAGTTAAATCCTATTAAGAAAAACAGAAAGAAGCATAAACTCCTGGCAAGTCAAGTGTAAAAGTATAATTAGACCAAAAAGAATTTGAAGAGCAACTAGCCAAAGACTCAAAAATTAACAGCAAAAAGTTTGTTAAGTACATCAGAAGTAGGATGTCTGCCAAACAATCAGTGGGGCCACCAGACAGCTGAGGTGCCAAAGGAGCACTCTAGGAAGACAAGGCTGCTGCACAGAAGCTAAATTAATTCTTTGCATCAGGTGTCTCTGCAGAGAATGTGAGGGAGATGCCTACACCTGAGCCATTCTTTTTAGGTGACAAATCTGAGAAACTGTCCCAGTAGAGGAGGTTTTGGAACAAACTGATAAATTAAACAGGGATAAGTCACCAGGACCAGATGCTAGTCATCAAAGAGTTCTGAAGGAACTCAGATATGAAATTGCAGAACTAGTAATCCTGGTATGCAAACTATCATTTAAATCAGCCTCGGTACCAGATGACTGGAAGATAGCTAATGTGATACTGATTTTTTTAAAAAGGCAATCCTGACACAGGCCAGTAAGCCTGACTAAAGAACCTGGCAAATTGGTTGAAACTGTAGTAAACAAAAGAATTATCAGACACATACTGTGGGTGTCCCTAATCCTTTGATGGCTAGAAGCTGAGACTGGTCAACAGAGGATGTCTCACTCAATAATTTTCCCTGTTCTGTTCACTCCCTGTGAAACATATGGTACCAGCCACTGTTGGAAAACAGGATACTGGGCTAGATGGACCATTGGTCTGATCCAGTATGGATAATTCTTATATTCTCCTGTACGCAATTCCACATATGTGCAAAGATACTGAGACCTCGATCCCCAAAAAGATATAGGTACCTAACTCTCATGTTAGGTGCCTAAGTCCTACTTTTTGGTACCACTGAGATTCATAGATTCTCAGGCCAGAGAGGTCCACTGTGATCATCTAGCCTGACCTCCGACATAACACTAGCCATAGAACTTCCTTAACATAATTCCTAGAGCATACATTTTAGAGAAGCATCAAATATTGATTTTAAAATTATCAGTGATGGAGAATCCACCATGACCCTGGGTAAATGTTTCAATGATTAATTACTCTCACCATTAAAAATTTACACCTTATTTCCAGATTCTCAAAATCCCTGCTAAGTTGCCCTCTAACCTCAGAGATGCCTAAATTTCCACCATTAAAGTCCCCAAGGTGCCTAAGATTCTGCCTCTGAGGCAGCAGTGCGCATGCTCCTGAAAGCTAGCACCTATCTGATGCCTAAGCCACAGCAGGATCCTCAAACCAAGTGAATCTAGATGTAGACCCACCTATCTCAGGGCCCAAACTGGTAGGCATGCTCTGAGCACACCTAACACCATACCAAAATGAACAGGAGGACCTCCTTTATCACTTAGTCCAGTGGTTAAGGAGCTGAAGTGGGAGACTTCAATTCAATTCCCCCTTCTGCCTGATGAGAAGTGCCTTAACCGTTGAGTGCCCTAACCACTGGACTATGGCATATTCTGGTATTCTTTCCAGTTGCAGTTGTTCTACTGCGTATAAATAATTAAATATGTGTTAGGCCAGAGAGAGAGTGAGAATGACTCTACATTCCAGTGGTTAGGGCACACACCTGAGAGGTGGGAAACCCCTTTCCCATCAGATGAATCTGTGTGAGGAAATTGAACTGGGGTCTTCCACATCGTGAGTGAGTAACCTCACCACTGGGTGAAATGTTATAAGGGAAGCCTTCCTTTTCCTCCCGCCCCACACTCAGCCATTTTGTGTAGAGTTAGGCATACACCACCACTATTCCTGGAAGAAACAGTTTAGGTGCCTGATTCTGGGAGAGGGTTGTCCCAGCTGTGGATCCCAAGTGAGATAGGCACCTAACTCCCCTGAGATTGATGGGGCTTGACACACCCCTCTCCTTGGCATCTGCTGTTGGCTAGTTTAGGCAGCTTCCTGCCTACAGTGATGGCTTTTGTGGATCACATTTTTAGATTCCTATCTTCCCCCCGGCATCGTAAGGCTAGGCACCTAACTCAGGATTTGCAGATTCCATTGGGTGCTGCAACACTAAGTGTTGTAAAATATAGGTCCTTTTGTGGATTTGGGCCTGAAGACATAGAAGTAAATGCACTATATTTTTAGTATATTGAACAATAATTTAAAAAACACTGCCACTTTGATTAATGTACTGAAATAAACCTTATCACATGCATTTATTGCAAAGATATTATATGAATATATAATGAACAGCTCACTCCTGCCCCCCTGTTGCTGCCCCCGTGTTGCTGATGGCAGCAGCTGTAACTGCTGCTAAGTGTCTCCTTTCTGGGCAATGCTGGGAACAATATTCATAAACTAAATGTAAGTGTTTCCAGTTCACTTTCTTTTACAGAGCAGGTCTCATTGGTTCTGAGGGATTTGAGTCTGCTCAGAACCTCATTAAAAGGCTATGTTGTAAATCCCTCTCATTCAAGATTACCTTGCTCTGTGTGATTGAGTCATATTAAAAAACCATCTTTATACCATTACATTATTGGCTCACAATGTTTGAACATAGTTCACAGGACACCTAATTTATCATATACCAATCATATGGATCTGGTCACCCTTGGTTTACCAAGGGATTTCTTTCATCTTTAATATTGTAAGGTAGCTTTTAAAGAATTCTTCCAACTTGTGTGTATATGTTAAGAATAATAAAATAAGTCATTTTTCTTTTAAATAGAAATGATTTACTTCACCAGGTGTACTTAGTCACAGAATGATGTATTAGCTTCAAATTCAGAAAGATGTATTTTTCAGAAATTACTGTTAAAACAGATTTCAGGTTTAAATAAATTTAGTAGGAAAGGGTATTGTTTCATTTTTGTTAATTAGGGACCACATTTTGGAAAGTGTCCACTGATTTTTAGGTGTCTTGGTTTTTAGATACAGAGCCCCTTATCATCATCATGGCAAATCTCAAAGGGACAGAGCCTCCTTACAGATCGAGTGCCACCTGGATCAATCTCTAGCCAGACCACTTTAAGGACTTAGCTAGTTATTCAGTTTATGGCCATCACTGGCAATCTTATCACACCACTGAACCTTTTGGCAGCCATGTGACTGACAGCAATGTAGCGTTCGTCCTTGGTAAACACTCTTTGGAATCCATTGGTCTTCCATCAATCATATCATATGTCTGTACCGGGAAAGCCATTGAAACCAAACTAGTGCTGATGGAGGCGGTTGCAGGGTTCAGCTTCAAATATCTTCATTTTTGATCTTGTACTGCTACTTATTATGGAGCAGCTGATGAAGGCAATGAGAACTGAAAATATTAATCTGGTGCTTTTCAGCCTTCCTCAGCACCCACATTTCACTGCTGTACAATAAAGTTGGTATAATCTGGGTTCTACAGATCTGCAGCTTTGTAGCAAGTTTGATGTCATGACATCTTCACAGAGGCCACTGAAGGGCCTGAAACATGGCAGCAGCTGTAAGTCTGGTTTTTTGGAGCATCCTCTAGCGCTTTCAGTGATGCTTCCCAAGTATTTGACAGTTGCTACCTGCTTGATGTCCTGTCCAGACAGGTTAATACTAAGTTTAAATTTGGAGTTGGAGGCAGCTTGATGATAAAAGCCAGTGAATTAGTTTAGATACCCTTAAAAACCCAATTTTTCAGAGGTGCCGAGCAAATTAGTGCCCATTGACTTCAACAGAAATTCTGGGTGCTCAACACCTCATCTGACCCTTGGTCTCTGCTGTTGGGCACCCGCATTTGGTGGACATCCAGCTCTGAAAAAAGGACCTGAGTGCTGGTGGGTGAGAGCCAGTTGGGGTGGTGAAATTCCCATAGTGTCCACACACAGGCACCCTCTTATATTGGAAAATTAAAAGATGATCTATCAATTGCTTTAGGCACTTCACTTCACTGAAAATACAATGCTCTGCACAACTGCCATATTACAAATGCAGCATTTCCACATGAGCCCTAGACAGTATCATTATCTGATGGGATCATAAGTTGGTAGATAAGCTACCTTCCTATAATTCATTTATTTGAATCCTGCATTGCTATGAGCACTCAAAAAATTCTGTGTATTAATACCTGAAGATTAACAATGGGTTCACATTGCCTGTGTAAGCAGGGTATGAATGAGCTGTCACCTGACATCTAGTGATGCACTGGGGAAAAAGACTTCAGGAGCAGGCCATGTTTGCATAGACACACCTACCTGCCTAGGTGCACCACATGATGGATGCTTTGCCAAAATGATCAGTTTTGGCTGGTTTGGGGTTACAAATCACTTTAGTTATTTGAATGCAGGGTTAATGATATGTTATCCTTATTGTATGAGTAAAGGGTAGCAGAACTGTTCTTAACATGCCCTGACTGAGAGGAGGGGTCACCCTAAACTGAATCTCACTTGCTAAGCAGGGATAAAGATGCCAAATCCTAGTGAAGTGAAAAGTGGATGAGGATAGGTGTTTCTATGTAGTGCTGTGGACCCTGCCTAAAGAGTTCTAGATGATCATTTTATCTGTTCCTCTTCAGTGCTTCAAAACAGAGTTGATTAGACCAGGGCCAGCTCCAGGCACCAGCCCAGCAAGCAGGTGCTTGGGGCAGCCAAGGGGAAGGGACAGCACATTGGGCTGTTCGGTGGCAATTCGGCAGCGGGTCCCTCTTGGAGGGAAGCACCTGCCACCGAATTCCCTCCGAAGAAGAAAGCGGTGCGGTGGAGCTGCCACCGGAGTGCCGCTGATCACAATTGAGATCGTGGCTTTTTTTTTTTTCCCGCCGCTTGGGGCGGCAAAAACCCTGGAGCCAGTCCTGGATTAGACTCAGTTGAGAGTCCTTATCACTGGTTGGTGGTTCCTGGAGCTGGTGTGAATGCTTAGCAGGTCTAGGGGTTCAGCCTTAGACTTTGTGTGGGGACAGTGTTGAAGTGAAAGATAACACAGCAATTGCACTGGAAGCGAGGTTCCCATCTACTTTCTGAAATCACTAAGAGCTGGGTTAGTGATGTGGGTAGCGGGTATCGAAGGCCTTGTATGGCCCTGCCCATGCTCTGCCTCCAGGCCCCTTTCTGCTTCCCAATGCTCTGCTGCGGGGGGTTCTTCCTGCCTGGGAAGGCTGGGGCTAATGGGGACCGGCCTGTACTCTGGGACTTGGGGGGACGCTCTGGGACTGGGAGGGGGCATGCCGCTCACCCAGCGCTCCAGGACTGGGGGCGCTTGGTCAGCCCAGGGCCGGGGCAGGTGGGGCGGACAGGCTCTGGGCTCTGCCAGGAGGGGTGGGCCTCAGGCAGAAGGGGGTGGGCTGGGCCAGGAACTAGCCTCCGGGGCCCAGGGTTCATCCACCACCCATCGTTAGTGATGGAACCTGAGAGCATGGCATATAGAGAAACAGTAGCAGCAGTAGAGGCATTGCTCAGTGCCTCCCATCCACAGGGGTGGACATGAACCCCTATGAATGCATCTCTGGACCCTAGGTTTTCACTAGCCCAGGACCCCCAATTGTGAGTAGGGTGCAGCACAGGGAGAAAGGGAGTGATGTGTTAAAGGGATATTTGGTCACTGGACTTTCCCACCAACAGGTGGGAAATAGAGGGAAAGGACACTGCCCAACACACTCTGAGGTCAGATTTCCTTATAGTTGTATGCTTTTGAATGTGGTTGTGGCATTTTCCCAAATTAATGCTAGGTTCTCTTTCCCTTTTAATAAAAGTCATCTTTTGTTATACACAGACTCAGTGGTTGTGAGTGGTGAAGTATTGCCTCTTAGATGTGCCCGGGGTGGTGGCAAGGTTTCCCAGATTACTGTGTGGGGGCTCAAACCACTTCTGTTTTGTAGTGTTAAGAGGAGAAGGATTACACTTGCTTACAAAACTAGAAAAGATAGAAATTATGTTCTACTGAAGGGAAACAATAATATATAAACTAATCCTTTGTCACTTTAAATTTTGTGGTTACTTCACTGAAATTTGTTGCTCTTTATAGTTTCAAGGTACTATAATAAATCACTTAGTGTTATCTAAATCAATACCATACTTTTGCATGTTAATAGTCCTCTGCTTGCTCATGACCACAGTTGAAATCTTTTGAACTGTCTCCCTAAACTAGCTACACTACTTCACATGAAAAAACAGCTCTGCTGCTTCTCATCTCATGGCCCTCTGTTGGATCTTGATTTCATATTGACCTTGAAGTTTAAAGACTGATGAGAATACTTTTATAAGAACAAAAAGCAGAAAACCACACAGCCAAAAACAATCTGTCCTCTTCCTATTCCAGAAGACTTTTTACATCCCTTCACTATAATATCATCTGTTTGTAGGAATATGCAACATGATGGAATGTTGACAGCCAATGTAATGCAAGGCCCCTCAACTAACCTGGGTCCTGCTGTCTTAAGAAAGAGACTCTTCATTACTAGTTGCATGAGGAAAAGTAGAGAGCAGAAAGACCCGCCCTCTAAACACTACCTAAAGTCTAGCCAAAATGGCAGTCCTTACGCACGCCTCTAGGCTCCTCCAAGTGCAAGGACTCCACAAGGTTAGATTCAATTGTGGTATTAGCTGCTGCAAAGATGAAGAGAGTGGTACTGCTTTGATTGGACACAATGCCTCCCCGAGACACAGGCCTCCCGCAAGCCCCCCCCCCCCCCCCCAGTGAGGCACAGCTTAGCAGGAGTGAGTGCTTGCCAGAGCCAGTCCATCCCATCCCACTGTGGCTCACAGGGGTAGTGCTATTGGTGACTGAAGCCATGCATTGAGGGACCAGAGTGAGCTGAGTAGGATATTTTCAGTAGCGATGCACCTGGAAATAGCAAGGAGATGAAGGAAGTATCAGTGGTGCAGCGTAAGTTGAATCTAGCACAAACTGAATCTGTCCTGAATAAAGCTCATAAGAAATCAATATATGTTTGCTGTTAACAGATGTAATAGTTAAGACTGCAAGATGTATTCATTGAAATCTGCTATTTTCATCACAATCTGGCCCACAGTACGTAGTGTTTGCAATCCCTGTTTTTCTTATTAAATGAATACCTTGCTACTGAATACTGCTGGTTTTGGTGCTGATACTGAAAATCTTACACATATGAGTCAACAGGGGTATTGCAGGGGTAAGAACTATTCATAAGAAAAAGGGTTGCAGAATTGTACACTACATTTTTAAATGCATAGCATCAAATATAGAGGAGGTGCAAAATGGGCCCATTAACGTTGCTGTGGGCGCTTTAACATTTACGTTTCTTGACATTTTTACATTGTAATTGTGCAACCTTAACGTTGCATTTAATGGAGATTTCTTACATTTAATGTGCTACATTTGAGAAACCATATGGCATATAATCCTCTCAAAGTGGTTTTAGAAATGGAAAGGTGGATGTCCTATGTGCCTTTGCCACTGGAGAAGGGAATGTTTTCACTTTTTTCTGGCTGCTGGAACCCCATGATGAGCAGATTTGCATTACAATTAACCTCTAAAAATAATTTACAGCCTCATAGATGAGAAATCAGCTTCAGGGTGCTTAAAAGGGGGAAAAGTTCTTTATTAACATGAATGTTTTCTACGAGAGACATGCAAACAACAACAGACCTCTGAAGTGCAAGAAAACCTTCTATTTGCTATGGAAAGCACAAGGTGGTGTTGGTGTTTCATCTCCTCCCCACAAGGATCAGGATCTCACCAAAAAAAGCTTAATAGTACATGAAGTTCTAAGGCCAAGAAACATCTTTTATTAGCAGGTTCTCTCCATTTAACCCAATAAAGTATTTAAAACATTAAAAGCTGGATTATGGCATGGAATCCATGCCCATGCAAAAGAGTGAGAACCGCCTTACATCTGTACATAGGCCATCAAAACATGGGGCCCAGATGGGCTGGAGTAAGAGGGGAGATACATCCACTTACTCCCTTCCTGGAGCAGGTGTGTAGAGGGGCAGAGAATGAATGCAGCATTGTCTCCACACCTACCCAGCTCCTATACTTGCTGATCAATATAGCTGAGCCATTAGCAAGGAATAGTTGTTTTTACCTCTGGAAGCAAGGAGGAAGCAAGGAAGAATTTGTGACTCACAGATGTGTATCTTAGTTGTAATGCCACCTGATGTGAGGGAAACCCACAGACAAACCAGGGCTGCTTG
This sequence comes from Trachemys scripta elegans, assembly GCF_013100865.1. NCBI lineage: Eukaryota > Metazoa > Chordata > Testudines > Emydidae > Trachemys > Trachemys scripta. Next base: position 268,823,846 of record NC_048298.1, read on the forward strand.
CTCAGCTGCCCCTCCGACAGAGCTGCAGTGAGTCATCCATCAGACAAGTGACCACAACTCAGCTGCACTGACTTACCCTTCTCACAGTCGGTAGTGACTCAGCCTTCAGGCAAATGGCAACATCCTATCTCTGAGCAGAGACTGGGTCAGCTGACCCCCAGGCCCAGATATTTCCCCAACCCCTCCAGAGCTGCAAGATCAGTCTATGCAACCCAGTCAGGAATGTTTCTGCTGACTCACAGGGTAGCAGAGTCTGTAGACTCCCAGCCTACACTTGACCCAGTTCCTGTTCCTTGCCCAGGTCCTGTTCTAGTCTTGTCCTTGCCCTACTCTGACTTTGCTCCATCCCTGTTACTGGCCTGCTCTAGCCTTGTCTCAGCCTCCTGGCCCCCGTGGACTGTGACTACCCAGCTTCAACCTTTGGCCTCTATCTGGACTCCTGATAGAGTCCTGGGCTCCTACTGGTTTGGCTTTTCATGGACTGTGATTTCAGTTCTAACTCTGACCTGTCCCAGTTCTCGGTTCCAGCAGTACCATCTGCCCAGTCCCAACCCTACATCTGGCTTTGACCTCCAGCCACAGTGCCTGACCCAGGACTATTCCTAGGCTGGTGAAGGCTGTGCCTAAAGTCAGAATCTAGCTCTAAAGTAGAAAGGAATTCATTCTCTGCAGAATTCTGTCTCTCGTTCCATTTTAGAACCATGTGTTCCTTTCTCTCCTCACTCCTCAGAGGGCAGGATTTAACATACAAAGGAGACAATACCCATCCAGCCTCAATAAAGCATATGCCCACTTGTTAATTATTATTCTTATTTGGTGCATGCCAACAACACGTTCAGTGCTACACCGAATAGCAGATTCACTACCTTGAAGAACAAATCTAATGAAACCAAGAGCTTCAACACAAACATTATTTCAGTGTTAGGAAAATGCTCAGTTTTCTGAAGCCCTTTGGCCATGTTCTGTCAGGAGCAATAAAGGCTGCATTCAAATATGTAGGGGTTCATCTTAAAATTAACACACAGTGCTGGCTCAAGCCCCCACTCAGACACCTCGGAAAAACTAAATTCCTCTCCTGGGTGCCCTTAACAGGCAATATTTTCCCTTCTGATAAACACTGAGTCTGTGTAAGAAACAAAGAAAGACTTTATGGGGGGAAAGGGAACACAGTATCATCTTGAAAAACACCCACCCTCATGGTATCTTTGGCAGTATTCCTTTAATTCAGTCTCCCACCTGATAATGGGAATGTCTGATAAACAAATGTCCTTTAACTTGTCACTTCCACTCTTTCCCCTCTGCTAAACCCCATTTATGTTCTGGTGTCAGTGAGTAGCATAGTCCCAGAGTCTGTGAATGCACTTGGACAGGCCTGTCTCCAGCCCCTAGAAGAAATGCTCCCACCACTTAACCCACCTGTACTTATTTCAATTTAATTGGTGTTGGGTAGAGAAGGCCTCGCCAGAGTTCACTCAGTTCCGCTACTACCCTCTTCAGCTTCTGCAACATCATCTTCCATTATGGAGTCAGCTGTGCATTGTCTCTTCACAGAGTCTTCAGTGTAGGCAGATCAGTGGCATATAGGACCCTTGAGAAGAGTCCTTGTCACAAGGTAGAAGTCCCTTTTCCTTACAATTTTCTCTGGTAGTTCAGTCCCATACCCCACACATTTGGAGTTGGTCTATAGTATTGTGACTCCCCAGTGTGTCACTTGGAGGATTTCTGGGTAGAAAGCTTATGCAAATGAACCTTTTCTCTGTTCTTTCCTGTGTTCATCAATAGATGGTGGCAGAAATCTCCTTTCCATCTAGAGCTTGTATCCACTCTTTCCTCTGTTCATGAACAGATGTCAGGGGTGAGCTCCCAATCCTTGATAGCTTCAGTCCATAGGGCTTACATGTCTTTTAATGACATCTTACATAATGACTTCACATCCATCAGCAAGTGACTTTGAATCCCCTGGCTGAGGGATGTGAAGTCATTATGTAAGTTTTCTGTCTAACAAAGCTGAGAATTCAAAGTAATTGTAATTAGAGTTTTACCTTTTACACTTACCTCGCCCATCTGCTTGTAATAAGTTCATGATCAGTATGGTGTCCTCAGTTAAATGCTGGGGTAAATCTGAGTCATTGTGGCTATAAAGAATCATATATAATATTAGATTGCATAGATTTAGCTGAAGAAAAATCCTTGGGCCAGATCTTGGCTGGTGTAAATATTTCAGTGTAGCTATGCCCATTTACACCAGCTGAGGATCTGACTCCTATAGTAGAATATTTATAAGACTCCATTAAGACAAAATAAGAAGTAGCCTCACCCCTCAACGCTTTGCACGAACTCAGACTCACACTGAACCTCCGCTGAGGTTCAAAAAATGTTGTGGTCACTTTTATTGTTATGATTCTTTTGTCTGCATCTGAACTGCAAGATTCCCCTGGCAGCAGAAATGTTGAAATACTGCTAGAGGGCCTGCTGTCCAACTACTTTTGTCCTTATCAGAAGCTGAGAGTACTGGAAACCTCACAAAAAGCTTAATGGTGGATTTCATGCACAGCTTTGCAGTCCCAGACAGGGTGCTGGAAGAATTTGTATAGTGGGAGGGAAGGGGAGTGAGAGCCATTGAACTAAACTGTAAGCCCTATATAAAATGGAAACCACTTCAAGCCAAGGCGTACGCCAGCATCTCTAGTTCCAGCACCTATGGTGCCAGTTGGTTCAGACAAGCTATCAAAAATGTAGGGTGCCCATCTGAAGTGGGCCAGTGGTATCTTTGAGACTCACTTATCACTGTACAGGGACATCACTGATGGGAATGGGGGCCATCTAGGATTCCACTGGAGCCACAGATCTCCACATCATCCTCAGTGCAGGGCTGAGCCTTCCTTGAGGCCTTAATTTGTATATAGTGTCTAGGTAGCATTTTTTGTGCTATTTCAAGGATTGGTTTTCATTTTGCCATATTGATGTTTACCCTGCTAGCAATGTATTTTTTTTAGCAATGTATTGTCTAAATGTGGAGGGCCTGATTTTTAGAAGTATTGACCATCCACATCTCCAGCTGGAGTCGGGGGGGCTATGGGCATTCAACACACTTGGAAAATCAGGCCCATTATATAGAGCTACAATTTTTTTTATTCACATCATTTCTTGGAGCACTAGTCAATGAAAACAAATATCTTCTGAGTCAGTGGACTCGTGTACAACTTGAATCCAAATCAGTTATTTGTCACATCCTTAGTTTCAAGTCATAACACAGTTGTGTTCACCCATCCCAGGAAATAATTATAATAGATGTAGAAACAAGGGAATGCACAGCTGTTTCCAGCTCTCTTTTCATTTTTTATAATGCAATTCAATTGAGTAAGTTGAAGCAACTTTTTAACTCAGGTGAATAACACACTGCCCCTGGCGTCCTCTGCATTGTAAAAATCCCTGCCCCATAATATTCTGGTCCACTGCTCAGTCCGGTTACTAAGACATGTGACTGCTTTCTTCACAGTTCCTTCTGTGCCAACTTATAGACTTTTAGGGAGGATGGGGACTCTGCATGTCTCTCAGTTTCCCAAGAAGTCTCCTGCTAGTTATTTACATGTCTATGGAGCTGTATTACATACTATTATTAACACTCGATTCACACCAGGACCTTGTATTAGGGTGGCCATCCTTCCTACTGAGTTGGCTGAATGAAACTCCTTCTGCAGCCATTGGTTCTGTTCTCACCTTATCATTGATCCCTGCAGTACTTAAACTGAACTGAATTCCCCAGTTTTGCTATTTGGGGGAAATTCACACTGGTGCAGAAGGCCTCTGGAAGGTTCCCTGCTCAAGCCCAGTGTTGGGGCTGTATGGGAAGAGCTATCACCAGAGCAGTCACATAGGTGGTCCTCCACATTTCTCTGCATACCTCTATGATGGCTTTGCATAGGCTCCTATGCAAGGTGTTGTTGGGATGACCCAAGTTCAGGTAATAGGTAGAGCTGGGGGTTACAAATGACATGGATCCAAATGCTTTTAGTGCCACAGGCAGCGGAGTTGAAGCTTATAGGCTAGAGAAGTAGCTACAAGAATCTGCACTGCAGCTCTGTGTCTTGGCCCTTGATTGCAGAAGTGGATTCCTCACAGCTACACCAGCATATAATCACAGTGCTTGGGTTTTATGTGACAAAGGTGAATTTGTGCCTAATATCTGGCAACGTGTCTGATACCGTGAGAGTCTGGAAGCCACCTGTAAGATGTTAATGAAAAACTTCCCATTTAAGTCAATGGGAGTTGAAAATGCTCAGAGCTTTGAAGGATTGGGGCCAGTGTTTCAGAGATCCATAGATTATAAGGCCAAAAAACCACTATTGTGGTCATCTAGTTTGACCTGCTGTATAACACAGGCCATAAGACTTCCCTGAATTAATGTCGGTTAATACCCAATACTTTTGGCTGTAAATCTCCCCTTCATTAACTTAATATTGATGGGCCATATTCACAGACTCAGGAACTAGATTTGAATCCCCCAGAGATCATAGGTGTTCAGCTCTAAGATTTGGGTTTTGGTCCGCAACTGACCTATGCATCATTATGCCTACATTTGCCAACTTTAAGCTGCAGGGCATGGGGAGAGAAGGGGAGAGCAATAAAGTATATGATGATCTCCTAACTTTAACTGGTAATGGTGAGGCAACTGGAGAGCTGAGACTTCTATCTTTCTACTAAACTCTGTTCATTTTGTTACTCCACTTTCCATCTCACAAAGATGAAAATAATTATGGGACAAATGAGCTGGGAGGAAGAATTTAATCAGGAAAAGTGTGAATATTATTTGGGTATTTGGCACCTTTCTAGATGTCCGAAAAGCTGTAATCCCACAATTGTGGAAGAAGGCTGCATTATTTAAAAAACCAGTTTGGTATACAGTGGAAGCAAAATGTAAAAAATATATATGAAAAAATGGGAAGTTGATATTAATGAATATAAATCAGAAATTAGGAATTGTAGAAAATTTATAGAAGAAGTTAAGGAACACAAGTTGAAATCTATGGCTTGCAGAGTTAAGGACAATAAGATGGAGTTTTAAAAATATATTAGGAACTAAAAGAATCCTGACAATGGTATTGGTCCATTACTGGATGGAAATGGTAGAATTATCAATAATAATGTAGAAAAGGCAAAAGTGGCCAATAAATATTTCTGTTCTGTATTAGGGGGAAAAACAGATGATGTAGTGTCCTCGTATGGTTATAACATACTTCCTATTCCACTAGTATCTCTGCAGTATGTTAAACAGAAGCTACTAAAGTTAGACATTTTAAAAGCAGCAGGTACAGATAACTTTCATCCAAGAGTTTTAAAAGAGCTGACTGAGGAGCTCGCTGGACTGTTAATGTTGATTTTCAATAAGTCTTGGTGTACTGGGGAAGTTCCAGAAGACTGGAAGAAAGCTAATGTGCCAATTTTTAAAAAGGGTAAACAGGATGACCTGGGTAATTATAGGCCTGTCAGCCTGACATAGAACCCAGGTAAGATAATGGAGAAGCTAATATGGGACTCAATAAAGAACTAAAGAATGGCAATGTAATTAATGCATGTCAACTTGGTTTCATGGGAAATAGATTATGTCAAACTAACTGGATATTTTTGTGATGAGATTGCAAGCTTGGTTGATCAAGGTAATGGTGTTAACATATTTAGGTTTCTGTAAGGCATTTGACTTGTTATTGCATAACATTTTAATTAATAAACTAGAACAATGAAAAATTAACATGGCACATGTTAAATGGATTAAAAACTGGCTAACTGGTAGGTCTCAAAATGTAACTGTAAAGAGGAAATCGTTATAGAGATGGTCTGTTTCCAGTGGGGTCCTGCAGGGATCAGTTCTTAGCCCTCCTCTAATTAACATCTTTGTCAGTGACCTAGAAGAAAACATAAAATTATCACTGATAAAGTTTACAGATGACACAAAAATTAGGGGAGTAGTAAATAAAGAAGAGAACAGATCACTGATTTGGAGCAATCTAGATCACTTGGTAAACTGGGCACAAGCAAACAATATTTGTTTTAATAAGGCTAAATGTTTACATCTGGGAACCAGGGCTGGCTCCAGGCACCAGCAAACGAAGCAGGTGCTTGAGGCGGCCAATGGAAAGGGGCGGCATGTCCAGGTCTTTGGCGGCAAGTCCCTCAGTTCCTCTTGGACTGAAGAACCTGCCACCGAATTGCCACCAAGGAATGAAGCGGCGTGGTTGAGCTGCCACCAAAGTGCCACCGATCGCGGCTTTTTTTCCCCCCTCCTTCGCCGCTTGGGGCGGCAAAAAAGCCTGAGCCGGCCCTGCTGGGAACAAGGAATATGGGCTATACTTACAGGATGGAGGACTCTATCCTGGGAAGCAGAGACTCTGAAAAAGATTTGGGGGTCATGGTGGATCATCAGTTGAACATGAGCTCCTAGTGTGACACTCTGGCCAAAAGAGCTAATGCAATCCTGGGATGCATAAACTGGGAGATTTTGAGTAGAAGTACATAGTTTCTGTGTATTTGGCACTGGTGCGACTGCTGCTGGAATACTGCGTCTGGTTCTGGTGCCCACAATTCCAGAAGGGTCTTGATAAACTGGAGAGAGTTTAGAGAAAAGCCACAGGAATGATAGAAAATTAGAAAATATGCCTTACAATGACAGACTCAAGAAGCTCAATCTATTTACTTTACAAAGAGAAGGTTAAGGGATGACTTGATCACAGTCAATAAGAACCTACACAGGGAACAAATATTTGATAATGGGCTCTTCGGTCTAACAGAGATGGGTATAACAAGATCCAGTGGCTCAAAATTGAAGCTAGACAAATTCAGATTGGAAATAAAGCTATATTTTTAACAGTGAGAGTAATTAATCATTGGAACCATTTACCAAGGGCTGTGGTGAATTCTCCATCACTGACAATTTTTAAATTAAGATTAGATGTTTTTCTAAAAGCGCTGCTCTAGGAATTATTTTGGGAGAAGTTCTATGGGCTGTGCTATACAGAAAGTCAGATTAGATTATCAAAATGATCTGTTCTGACCTTAGAATCAATGAATATCCCTCACACATTTACTTTTTCCAGCTGTTGTATCTGGACTGACACCTAGGGTGAAATATCAGCTCCATTAAAGTCTTTGGGAATTTTGCCCTTGATTTCAGTGGGGCCAGGATTTCACCCCCTAGACCCTAACCCAGGGACTGGCAACCTTTGGCATGCGGCTCGCCAGGGTAAGCACCCTGGCCGGCTGGGCCGGTTTGTTTACCTGCCTCATCCGCAGGTTCGGCCGATCACGGCTCCCACTGGCCACAGTTCGCTGCTCCAGGCCAATGGGGGCTGCAGGAAGTGGCGGCCAGCACATCCCTCAGCCCACACCGCTTCCCGCCACCTCAGTGGGCCTAACCTGCGGACACAGCAGGTAAACAAACTGGCCCGGCCCTCCGGGGGCTTACCCTGGTGAGCCGCGTGCCAAAGGTTCCTGCCCTAACCAATCTGGGTTAAGGGACTGCCTTCTTTGTTACTTGCCTATACAGGTGCCAGGACAACCAGATTTGATACTTGTCTGCTGTTCCTAGGTACTAGCAATACAGAAAAAAAAATTAAACTTTCTTGCATCAGACACTCCATAATTGAAGTATGAGATGTACTTCCTAGGTACACTAGTAACAGGTAATTTATTAAATACATTTCAACTAGTATAGGTGAACTGAAGTTTTAAAGGGAAAAATAATATAATTGGTATGAGGGGAAGTCTTACTGGATGAGCACACTACAGGAAGCTTAGATGTAGAAGAGAACACCGAAGAATGGTACTGCAGTAGCTCGCCAAGGAGAAGTTCTAGAGAAGAGAAATTCCAGTATCTTTCTCTCCAGTCTTGGAGAGAACAAGTTGTTGGGCCTGCTTTTTGGTTTTGCATCCTTCATTTAAGTAATGCGATTAATTCAGTGCCTAATCTTTTTTTCGTATCTTCTCTCGTCTATTTTATTTTTCAACGATCTTGCACTGACCATTACCCTACCCCACACTCTCCCATGTCTCTCTTTAACACATACAAAGGTAACCTAACTTTATCTAATGGTTTCAGATATACACTTTCTTTGCATTTTTACCTTGGCATTTACTCTCTCACATGCCCTCAATAACTCATTGAACCTTGTTTTCACATTTTCTGCTTGCATCCTCTTATGTTCTTCCATTTTTCCTTTAAAGATTTTTCTGCCAATATACTTTTAAACACAGCATTTGTACTATAACCCCACATTGTGCATAGCTGTTCTGGATACAAATTTACATTGATCCACATACAGCTGCAAAATAAGGACAGATACATGGATGGATTTTAAACAGCAGGCCGCAACTTTTATTAAACCTAAACACGGGAAGGGCATGACCCACCCATCACCAATACTCTCCAATATCAGGCGTTTCAGTGGTTCCAGTGTGGAGATTATTGAACTGCCACCATATAACCCATATAACTCAGGTAGACTCTCCTCAGCTTACCCACAGGAGTCAGCTCTCTCTGAGTCCTACCACTTGAACCCCACCCCCACCCTGGAAGGGGGGCAGAAGGGTGGAGACCTTGACCAGCGAGGGCCACAAGGTCTCACCCTATCCCACAAGCCCAAGGACCATCAGCAAAATCTTTATCTCTGGGAATGGTACATTTTATCCTTTTAACCACACTGGAAACTGGAAGCTAGTTGCAATGAATTATCAAATACCTCAGTCGGTTACTAAGTGCATTCCTGCTTGAAGGTGCTGTGAGGAAGGTGAAAAAACTCCCCGGTCCTCTGCCAACTGGCCTGTGGGAGAAAAAATTCCTCTCTGACCCCCCAAATGGGTGATTGACTAGCATATGTCAGACCTGATTCCCATTCATAGTTTGGGGTGGATAGGGTCTGGTTGCTGGAAAGAAGCTGAAAGAGGGTCCACCTGGCCCCTTGTCATAACTATAAAGGGAAGGGTAACAGCTGTCCTGTGTACAGTACTATAAAATCCCTCCTGGCCAGAGACTCCAAAATCCTTTTCCCTGTAAAGGGTTAAGAAGCTCAGGTAACCTGGCTGGCATCTGACCTAAAGGACCAATAAGGGGACAAGATACTTTCAAATCTTTGGGGGGGGAAGGTTTTTGTTTGTGTTCTTTGTTTGGGAGTGTGTTCGTTCTCGGGACTGAGAGGGACCAGACATCAATCCAGGTTCTCCACATCTTTCTAAACAAGTCTCTCCTATTTCAAACTTGTAAGTAAATAGCCAGGCAAGGCGTGTTAGTTTTCCTTTGTTTTCTCAACTTGTAAATGTACCTTTTACTAGAGTGTTTATCTTTGTTTGCTGTACTTTGAACCTGAGACTAGAGGGGAGTCCTCTGAGCTCTTTAAGTTTGATTACCCTGTAAGGTTAATTTCCATACTGATTTTACAGAGATGATTTCTACCTTTTTTTCTTTAATTAAAAGCTTTCTTTTTAGAACCTGATTGATTTTTCCTTGTTTTAAGATCCAAGGGGTTTGGATCTTGATTCACCAGGAGCTGGTGGGAGGAAGGAGGGGGGATGGTTAATTTCTCCTTGTTTTAGATCCCAAGGGGATTAGATCTGTGTTGACCAGGAGTTGGTGGAAGGAAGGAGGGGGGATGGTTAATTTCTCCTTGTTTTAAGATCCAAGGGGTTTGGATCTGTATTCACCAGGGAATTGGTGAAGGTTTTTCAAGGCTTCCCAGGAATGGAATCCATTGAAATGGTGGCAGCAGAACCAGAGCTAAGCTGGTAGTTAAGCTTAGAAGTTTTCATGCAGGCCCCTACATTTGTACCCTAAAGTTCAAAGTGGGGATCCAGCCTTAACACCCCTAATCTGGGTTAACTCCCTGAAGCTGGGGGACATTGGCCAATCAGCACCCCTCACCACCAAATGGCCAATAGGTGCCAGATACTGCAGGGGGAGAAAGGAGTTCCCTAGTGTCCCTCAGTGAGTGTCTCCCTCCCCCACTGCTAGGACTGTCCCCTTTTACCCCTGACCCCATCATTTTCTCCCACCCATTGAGACGGGTGGATGGCATTTTAATTTTGTAGGGTGTAATTCCAAAAATTAATAATTCCAGCCTGATCACAAAGGTGCATTGTCCAGCCCTTTTATTCTTTCTCTTCTAGTGTGTCCAATTAATTTAGAAGACAAATTCCTTCCTTCAATTTAGAGCTTTATATGGCATCATTTAGGTAAGCAAATTGTTGCTTCTACAGCCTTATATTCCATTTATCCTTTCTCTCTCTCTTTTTCCCTTCTCAATGCCCTTTTCATCTTGTCGGACTGTCTGCACAGGAAGGGAGGAAGGGAAAAAACAATTAATTAAAATAAAGAAAGATAATGAAAATTAATTCAAAGCTGGTAATCCAATAACACCACTCTTCTTATCACAACAGCTATTAAAATCTAGTTTTGGATATCAGTGCTGTAATTTTTAATCACAGCATACTTGGGTTACAGATGACTTCCAATTTGGCATGCAGACTGCTGCTTTGCTTAATCCAGGGGGAACAGTGGAATAGATAGAGATGAGATCAACTAGGAAGAAACTAGATAGTTCCCTTGTAGATATATACTGTACACTGAGAAAACATGTTTTTTAGACAATGTTACAAGAAACCAGACTAAAAATGAGTAGGTTGTACTATCCTGATAGTTTCCTAATATTGTGAAATCAACTGCACTGCTTGCATGAAACATGCTCTCATGGTGCATGTTAATACTTGATGGGCAATCCCAGAGCTTTAAATAAATATCAGAAATCTACTAGCCAGAAGTCAAAATTTATTAGCTGAGGATGATATAAAAGTTGGGAGAGAGGTTGGGTCAACAGTGAAGTCTGGTACAATAACCACAATTCTTGGGCCACTTCTCAGAGACTTGCTCAGCAGCAGCAGAATGAAACTGTCATGATTCATAACACTTTGTCTATTGCCCACAGGAATCTGAATATCAGAAGAGAAACTCACCAATGTTTTTTCAGCAGCACAAGCATTGGAGCTGTCTGTAGACTCAGGAACACAAATACTCGATCTGCTTAAATTTGGAACGTTTTTTCTTTCCAACAAAAAGGGATAGGCATAAGCTTAGATTCTTTGGAAACTGATGATTTACTCATAGAGTACAATGTGAGAAGGGACCATTGTGATCATCTGATCTGACTCCTGTACAACACAAGCCATAGAACTTCCCCAAAAAATAATTCCTAGAGCAGATCTTTTAGAAAAGCATCCAATCTTGATTTAAAAATTGTCTGTGATGAAGAATACACCCTGACCCTGGGTAAATTGTTCCAATGATTAATTACTCTGACTATTAAAAATGTAGCTTTCTTTCTAGTCTGAATTTGTTTAGCTTCAACTTCCAGCCATTAGATCTTGTTATACTTGTCTCTGATAGGGTGGTTCTTTGTTTATCAGAAAAAGTGTCCAGTTCACTAGTGGAGATTAGATGAGAGTGGATTTTTCAATCCCTGGGCATGGCAATTTAGCAGCAGTACAATATATTGCAATGTGGTGGATCAGAGTCCCGACCAGAACTTTCTTCTTCAGTGCTTAGGCCAACAGGGGCTGGGAGCACTGCTGAGGAAATTAATTCCTCCCTGTGTGGAATGTACCACTACATAGTTTCACCAGAGGCATTCTCAGCTTCCAAAACAATTGTACGATTGCATTAAATATATGCTGTTCACAGTTAGCAAACATCCCAATTAGGCCTGTGTTCAGGTTTCTGTTCCAATCCCCAATTTTCAATTGCTAATAACTTTCTGAAATAAAATCATATCGAGAGGAATTCTCTTTTATATGTGGTCTCTGCTCAAAGGGAATTGTTCTAAAGGCTTGAGCTGCATCTGCTCAGCCACTATTGGGTTGTGTGTATGGGAGGAAAAACTATACTTTGCCTATATGTTCAAAAATAAATGTTTTGTGTTCACTTCACTCAGAAAATGATGAAGCCAGAATCTTCAGATAGACCAACAATCCACACGTGAAGAAAAACAGTTCAGTAGATTCCAAAGTGTGCATGTTCAAAGGTGAAATATTGAAAAGGGGCTTGGAACACTGGGTGCCCATTAAATTAGCTGGAGGTCTTCCTTAACTGCTTCAAGCCAGCGGCAGCTCATTTCTTCAAACTGTTTTAAAAGTTAAGCACTTTAAAGGAAGTCCTACTCCAGGGTACACAGTTACAGGAGATCTGAAAAGCAATGGGACTGCCCCAGTTTTTCCGGTGAGGGGTGCTGCATAGTGATATTTAATGGCAGCTCTCCCCACAGCAGGAAATGTGGATGTGGAAGAAAGGTTGTAGATCCATGGGCAGCAGATGGACCTCCTAGTCTGGTCCTCAGTTAGGATCACTTCCCCTTGTAGGTAAGTATGTAATCATTAGACAGAACATCACTAATTGTAACTTGTGCACTGTGCAGGATTGAAACTTTGCAAATGAAAGCTTAGTTAAATATTATCTTGTAGGAGCAGCAGAGGCGAGGCTGCCCTTCTCTAGAGCAGACTGCCACAGAGGTGTCAAAGATTAACTTGTTTCAGTAACACACCCCACAGAAGTGTTTCTATCATGGAAAATGAAATAAGGGGCGCCAAAAGAAAATGGTGCCACTGTCACCCACTCTTAAAAAGACAATTTGTACATACAAAGCAGCATCCAAATACATCTGTTATGGAGATACATAAAATAGATTTTGGACAAGGGAATGTGTCTGTAATTTGGATTGTTGGCTAGTGCTCAAATTAGGGTGATCCTAAAAAAATATGTCAGAGCAGACTCAGCAATCTACAGATGGTCATGCCATGTATGAATGAAAACTAAGGGAGATTTTTTAATTAATTTTGTGTTGATTGCGCCTCTTGATCTGGGCATTGGGAGCAGTCAGACAAAAAGTCTAATTTTGGCATTTTTCTTTTTCTCTTAACACTCCATGTCCAATTTTGAAGCTGAGTCTGTCCTATTTTTCAAATTAATCTATTCTAAATTCATTTAGAAAGTAAACAGTTAAAACTGTCCCATGCTGGACTGCAGGCACAGCAACAGTCAGTGGTTAATTTCTCCAGTATTCAAGATGTGGGGGATATTTCTGTCTGACAATCCTTTGACATACCTCCAGCAGTAAAGTCAAATCTAGTAGTTTTAAATTGCAGAGGGAGGAGGAGTCAGAAAAGAAATCATGTTACTTTCTGCCTTTTATCAAACCTGACGTAATTAATAGCTAACTTTCCTCTATTTCATATCTCAGCTTTCATAAACATTTCTACTGACTTCCCCCATCCAGAAGGCTCTGGGTTATTTCAGTTCTAAAAATTTCCCAACTTGTAACATCACAACACAACCATCAATGGATTTCCAGTCCTGAGGTACATGCTGGGCCAGATTTTCAACAGGGTTCAGTGCCCAAGCCCTCCCATTGAAGCACTGAAATAGAGTGGCCAGATTTTCAAAAGAGCTGAAAACCCAGCAGCTCTCCAGTGGGAGTCTGGCCACTTCAGGTAGGAGCATATCTTTTTAGAAAAATCTGTCCCATTGTTTTCCAAGCTCTTCCCTCATTTACACCCACATGACCCCTGAATATCTACATCAGGGATTGGCAACCTTTGGCACCCGGCCTGTCAGGGAAATCCGCTGGTGGGCTGGGACGGTTTGTTTACCTGCAGTGTCCACAGGTTCGGCTGATCGCAGCTCCCATTGGCCACGGTTCGCCGTTCTAGGCCATGGGGACTGCGGGAAGCGGTGTGTGTCTAGGGATGTGCTGGCTGCCACTTCCCACAGCCCCCATTGGCCTGGAATGGTGAACCATGGCCAGTGGGAGCTGCGATTGGCCGAATCCACAGACGCTGCAGGTAAACAAACTGTCCCAGCACGCCAGAAACTTTCCCGATCTATGATCTCTCTCTCTCTCGCTTTCTTTATATATATATATGGGAGTCCATTTTACTGTTCCTGAGCCTAATCCTGAAAACTCTGACTCACCTCAGTATTCCTACTAACTTCAATGCTCTGGCTTGGGTGAGTAAGCACTGCTTGTGTCAGAATCAGGCCCTCTTTAGGCCTTTGATTTAAGTCTGACTCTAACCTCAGATCCTTACACTGATGATCTAACTCCATGGAAGCAAAAGATCTTGCAGAATGTACAGTTGTAATGGTGGCATCAGTGTGGGGGCTTGCTGGGGCCGCTGCTTGGCTTGCTCCTGACACCTGGGCTCATGTACCACCCCCACCCCAAATTGGTCTAACCCCAAGCCCAGGAGGAGGGACGGAATCTAGCCCTACTCAGATGGGGCCCTGTCAGGGGCGGCTCCAGGCACCGGCGCACCAAGCGCGTGCCTGGGGCAGCAAGCCGCGGGGGGTGGCCTGCTGGTCACCATGAAGGCGGCAGTCAGGCGGCTTTCAGCGGTATGCCTGCGGGAGGTCCGCCGGTCCCGCGGCTTCAGCAGCAATTCAGTGGCAGATACACCGAATCCGCGTTACCAGTGGACCTCCCGCAGGCACGCCGCCGAAAGCCGCCTGACTGCCGTGCTTGGGGCAGCAAAATACACAGAGCCGCCCCTGGGTCCTGTTGCCCCATCTGACCCTAAACACTTCAGTCACAGGGAGCTGCTGTGCAACACAGCCATCATGCTGCTTGGCTGAGCCCACGCCCACAGGGAGAGTTGGGGCAGTGGTGCAGAAGGGAGAAGTCAGAGTGTCAGGAATAGTAAGGGGAGTCTGCATAGGAAGCGGGGGAATTCAGGTAATGGGGCTAAGGGAGAACGTAGGGGTTGGTGCTCTGCATGAGAAGCAGAGTGAGTCAGGGCAGAGGAGGGAGGTCAGGCTGTCAGGAACCAGAAAGGGATTCAGGATTCAACCCAGAAGTATGAAGAAACAGCATGCGACTTCAGCTTAGCCAGAGCCGTATGTGATGAAATTCGACCAGCAAAACTTGAAATTAAAAAATGCTCCAGCAAAAGCACTGACAAGTTTGCTGGCATCCATGTAGTGAAACACAATGCTGTGCCTAACTTTGATGCGTTGTTCAAAATGTCACATATTTTGCGGAACATGGTGCATTTGCATGGAAGCGCCACAAAATC
The DNA here is from genome assembly GCF_013100865.1 of Trachemys scripta elegans. Taxonomy (NCBI): domain Eukaryota; kingdom Metazoa; phylum Chordata; order Testudines; family Emydidae; genus Trachemys; species Trachemys scripta. The sequence continues at coordinate 268,838,948 of NC_048298.1, forward strand.
ATAAATGATTAAACTGAGTCACAGACCTCTGCTCTGATGAAACATCTGGACTAATAATTAGGATTTATGGCCCCTAAAATCTGGTTTGTAAAGACTTCACAGATTATATTGTGGCCTATCTGTAGGACAGGAATATTTAAAATTGTATCACTCCATAGAGTGTAGTAGATGAAAAGTGGAAAAGAAATTCCTTTAACTTATAAGAAATAGTGCTTAGCACAAGGGTTTTTCAAGACTCCTTTGCACCTTAAAGACAGATCTGTCAATGTGTTACTGGAGAACAAAGGGGAACTTAGGTATTCATTAGAGTGTAGAGGAAATTATTCTGCCACTTCACTTATCACAAACACTATCAGTCTCGCAGGGTGCTAGAAGATCATTTGCAATTATATTTCCCACTGTCTGGAATGACAATGAAAACTAGTGTTCATCCATATGGCAAACACTTTATTATTATAGATTTGTTGTATCCACGTATTGCCCTTTTTGTTGTAATGAAGTTTAATCGTGTATTTGCATCACACTCTGAGAAGACTGTTCTGTGTAAGTATAGTCCTTATCCTGAAAAATGCTAAGTTCCTCCTTGGAGGTGGTGAGTTCTCTCAACTCCCATTGACAGCCATGGGAGTCAAGGGAGCTCAGTGCCTCACAGAATCTCTTCTTAGATACATAATAGTATCATTTCTGTGACATGTATACAGTAGGGGCCACATTCATACCTGATGAAACTAGGGTCAACTGTGACATTCTGTATACCTGTACACCAAATACATTGGGATAAATTTGGTTCCCAGTGTGCTACATGGCACAAATCCTGCTGCCTTGCAGTGAAACTAGCCCAGTGTTGCTGCAAGAGCATGTGTTCCAAGTCTGGCATGCACTGCAGCTCACAAGGGCCCCAACTGCTCCAGCTTCAGGCTGCAGAGACAGGGGAGTGGGGGTGGCAGAGGACCCTCTGTTACAACTGATCTTTCCAGCATCTCCTTGGGCAGGAGACACATGAGGCTCACAGGGATGATAGTGCCCTCAGGTCTTTTAAGAGAGGAGTCTTTCTGTAAATACAGGCTCAAAGGATATTGGATGGAAAAAGCAGCAAGGCAGAAGGAGCAAGGTTTTTTTTAGCAGATATTGGCTATTTCTCCTCTGGAAAATGTTGTTAGAAGGTTTATTACTGTTCATTGACTGATTACACTGAACTGGATCCAAAGATGTGGTGTAACAATTTAATCCTGGAGCAAACCGTTAGAGCAGAGTCTAGAATTAAAATCCTGACACAACACTAACTATGTGCTACCAAGTACTGTTTTCATGTACAAAAATCATTATTTCTCCTGCCACTTTTGAAGGATTTCTATCCCCCTTTCTGCATTCCCTAGCCACATTATACTCTCTTGCAGAGCACACTTTAAAAATTAATGCATTAATAAATTCCAAGAGTAAAAACCCAAAGAATTCATGCTGGGTGCCATGAATAATTATAAAATCAATCATTGGGATGATCTTCCTAAATGTTATGTTCTTGCTCATTTTCAGTACATTACTAATTTGGGGGCTGATCCTGCTTTCCTTGGGCTCCCCAAACTCCTAGATTGTCAAGCAGAGCCCCATTTAATTCAAAGGGTCTGCCCTAATGGATCCAGTTGTGGAATCAGAGCCAAAATCTTTATTCCTAAAAATTCCTGTCCGTTTCTTATGGAAGCCTGAGGATAGCCAGCTTACTTCAGTTGCATCACAACGATGCTGCAATCTACGTACCTAGTGTCTTGGAAAGGGTCATAGGAAGGAATAGTAGGAAGGTTACATAAGCAGCCATTACATTTTATGAGTTGCATGGCCCACCCAAGTTCTCTCCAGACTGTACCAGGGAACAGACCTTTATCATCATCATTGTTATTATTTTATAATTTGTATTATTGTATTGCCCAGGAGCTCTTAGTCATGGACCAGACCCCATTGTGTTTGGCACTGTACAAACACAGACCAAAAAGACAGTGCTTACCACCTAAGTGTAAGACAAGAGGGAATACATGGATACAGAAAGACTGGGAGTACAAGGAAACAATGAGACAAACTTGGTCAGTATGATGGGCTGTGATCTCAACACTCCAGCAACCTACCCATTGTTACATTTTTTGTAGGCATCATGTCAAAGGAGAGCTTAAGGGGTGATTTGAAGGAGAACAATGAAGGGTAAGCATGAGAGAAAACCTGAAAGTGCTTGTTTTAAAATGTAACAAGTGGGCAATGGAGTCAGGGATGATCAGTGGTGAGAGTTGATCTTTTGATACTGAATGAGAGAGAAGAGGTAGGGTGGAGATAGGTCATGAAGGGCCTTAAAAGTGAAAACAAGTAGCTTATGTTTGATGCAATAAAAAAAAAAAAGGGAGCCAATGGAGGATTCAAAGAGACAGATGACGTGGTCAAAGCAATGATCTTTGCAGCAGCATTCTGAATGGCTATCAGAAGGGCAGATTACATTTGTTAAGGCCAGTAATCAACACATGCGGTGATGAGGACCTGGATGATGAGAGTTTTATCTGGGTGGAAAGGCTGCTTCTTAGAGATGTAATGCAGAAAGAATCAGCAAGATATAGACATAGCCTGGATGTGAGGACCTACAAAGAGATTTGAGCCAAAGATGATGATCAGATTGCAGGCTTGAGGGATGGGCAGGATGGTGGCGTTGTCCACCATGATCGAGAAAGGATGCAACAGGTAGGGCTTTTGGGTGGGGGAGATTATGAACTCAGTTTTAGCCACATTGAGGTTGAGTTGATGACTAGACAACCAGGGAGGCTGAGATTATAGTTTGGACAGAAGGAGACAAGTCTGGAGTAGAGAGATAGAGCTGTGAGGCAGCAGCACAGAGACAGTACTTGAATTTGTGTCTGTGGATGAGATTATGCAGAGATAAAGTTTCAGTGAAGAGAAGGGGTCCAAGGACCCAGCCTTATGGAACCCCCACAGAAAGCTGGGAGCGGGAACGAGCAGGTTCATTTGAAGGACACACTGAACGAGACCTGTCTGTCCTGTTGCTGCACTAGCTTGGTGATTGTCTGAAGTTCCTACTGAGTGGATTCTCCATTTTCACGGCCCCTTGCTTGTTTACAATGTACTTTGAATGAGTTGGGCACAAGCCAAAATCGGAGGAGTCACCAGTAACTCAAATGGACAGTCAGCTCACCTTACCCTCCATATCAGTTAATTTGGGTAGGCAGGTGTTCGTTTTTATTTGTCAGAGAGTCAACTAGAGCTTTTCAATAAACTTCCCCAATTATTGTGTAGATGGATAGAGAGAAAGAGGAAAGCATACACTAATCTTCCTCCAGAGCTCAGTGCTCATGCACTGCTCTCATTTATTCTGCCTCTGAGTCACGTTAGCTCTTCTGCCCTTACTTATAGATGACTGTTATGATGGTTTGTTTAGGCACACTAGCTGGAAACACATGTTGCTCCTTGGACTTGCTTTATTCCAGCTGCCTTTATATGGCTCCAGAGTAATACTGAAGCTCTTACAAAGCAAGTGTCTTTGCCAGGAACTTGCTTGGGAGAATCCCTTCACAAAATGCAAAAATTATACCATTTCCTGACTATAACATACACTAAATACTTGTATAACTTTGTGGCAAAATTACATTCACATACCCGTAATTGCTCCTATTGATAAAAATTACTCTAACTGATGCTGATTAATGAAAAATATAAACATAGACAAGAATAACCATTTAATTTCTTAATGCTGAAACAATATTGTGATGTGGTGCCCTAGCCTTTGTGGGTCCCTATAGGAGACTCCCAGTTCTATTACACCCCACTCCAGGAAGGAGAAGCAAAGATAGGTCCTCCAAGCCTGCCTAGAGAGGCCTCATGGAAGTAGCCAATCAGACCCCAGCAGACTCAGCTAAAAGGAGCTGCATTGGGCTAAGTAGAATGGTTTTTGGCTGGGGCCAGAGGGTTAAGGAAGGGTGTGCCTCTTTAGCCAAAGGCACTCAAGAGCTAGCTTGAGTTTGTTTCCAGCTGTATTTGCTTAACTAGGCTTTGCAGGGAAAGAGAGGCCCTAAGAACCTTGATCCTGAGGCAAGGATAAAGGAAAGAGGTACCAGCTAGGAAGTGGTCCTGGAAAGAGGCAGCAATGAACTGAAGTTGAGCAGTATATAACTGCTGTGTATTTCCCTGGGTTAGAACCTGAGTGGTGACTGGGCCTGGGTTCTACTACTGGCCACAGTGGCATAAACCCCAAGATGGGGATGGGGCTTTCTTGAGAGCCTAGATAAAGAGCTGAACTTAAAGGGCCCAGAGGCATGGCTGAAGAGCCTAGTGAGGGGAACAGGACTGTATGTTTATTGGACTCTTTATTACCCTGGAAGGTGTTCATTTGGACTTGGCTGGAGGGCAAAGCCATGGAAGACCCACCAAAGTTGGCTGGCAGCCTGCCGGGGGTGCCAGGAGCGAGAAAAGGACTGTGCTACTACACCCTGCCACTCAAGAAGGGTGTCCCCCCCATTACAAATATAATAATAACCAAATATATAAACCAAAACCCTTTTAGATTTATGTGTTGAGGCAGTGATATTTTTTTGTTCTGTGTTTGTGTAGTGACTAGCACAACAGGGTCCTGGTCCATGATTGGGGGTCCTAGGCACTACCACAATACAAATAAATAAGAACCCCAACAAGCTGTCATATAAAAGAGGTTATGGGTGAAATCCTGGCTCAACTGCAGTCCATGGAAGTTTTGCTATTTACTTCAAAGGGGCAAATATTTAGGGTTACCATATCTAATAAATAAAAAAAGAGGACCCTCCACGGGCCCTGGCCCTGCCCATTTCCCCACCCCTAGCCCTGCCCCCACTCCGCCCCTTCCCCCCCTCCTCCCTCCCACTCCCAGCCATGGGGAAAGGGCTGCCCCAGCGCTACCGGCTTCACGGTTTGCCGGGCAGCCCCCAGACCCTGCGCCCCCGGCCGGCATTTCCCCAGTGCAGCTGGAGCCCAGGAGGAGAAGCGCCC